>NW_027473776.1:0-102721 GCF_050947335.1 Megachile rotundata
AATTACTATACTTATTACTCTTATTATTATCAATCTAACTCATATTATTAGCCATATTATGCTTATATGACCGATGGAACGACAATTACTATACTTATTACTCTTATTATTATCAATCTAACTCATATTATTAGTCACATTATGCAGATATGACCGATAGAACGACAATTACTATACTTATTACTCTTATTGTTATCAATCTAACTCATATAATTAGCCATATTATGCTTATATGACCGATAGAACGACAATTACTATACTCATTACTCTTATCATTATCAATCTAACTCCTATTATTAGCCATATTATGCATATATGCTCAATAGAACGACAATTACTGTACTTATTACACTCACTATTATCAATCTTACTCATATTATTAACCATATTATGCAGATATGATCGATTGAACGACAATTACTATACTTATTACGCTTATTATTATCAGTCTAACTCATATTATTAGCCATATTATGCTTATATGATCGATATAACGACAATTACTGTACTTACTACTCTTATTATTATCAATCTAGCTCATATTATTAGCCACATTATGCGTACATCATCGATAGAACGACAACTACTATACTTATTACACTCACTATTATCAATCTAACTCATATTATTAGGGATATTATGCTTATATGACCGATAGAACGACAATTACTATACTTATTACTCTTATTATTATCAATCTAACTCATATTATTAGCCATATTATGCTTATATGACCGATGGAACGACAATTACTATACTCATTACTCTTATCATTATCAATCTAACTCATATTATTAGACATATTATGCTTATATGATCGATAGAACGACAATTACTATACTTATTACACTCACTATTATCAATCTAACTCATATTATTAACCATATTATGCAGATTTGATCGATTGAACGACAATTACTATACTTATTACTCTTATTATTATCAATCTAACTCATATTATTAGCCATATTATGCATATATGATCGATAGAACGACAATTACTATACCTATTACTCCTATTATTATCAATCTAACTTATATTATTAGCAATATTATGCTTATATGGCCGATAGTGCGACAATTACTATACTCATTACTCTTATCATTATCAATCTAACTCCTATTATTAGCCATATTATGCTTATATGCTCAATAGAACGACAATTACTGTACTTATTACACTCACTATTATCAATCTTACTCATATTATTAACCATATTATGCAAATATGATCGATTGAACGACAATTACTATACTTATTACGCTTATTATTATCAGTCTAACTCATATTATTAGCCATATTATGCTTGTATGATCGATATAACGACAATTACTGTACTTACTACTCTTATTATTATCAATCTAGCTCATATTATTAGCCACATTATGCGTACATCATCGATAGAACGACAATTACTATACTTATTACACTCACTCTTATCAATCTAACTCATATTATTAGCCATATTATGCTTATATGACCGATAGAACGACAATTACTATACTTATTACTCTTATTATTATCAATCTAACTCATATTGTTAGCCATATTATGCTTATATGATCGATAGAACGACAATTACTATACTTATTACTCTTATTATTATCAATCTAACTCATATTATTAGCCATATTATGCTTATATGATCGATACACGACAATTACTATACTTATTACACTCATAATTATCAATCTAACTCATATTATTAGCCATATTATGCTTATATGATCGATATAACGACAATTACTGTACTTATTACTCTTATTATTATCAATCTAGCTCATATTATTAGCCACATTATGCTTATATCATCGATAGTACGACAATTACTATACTCATTACTCTTATTATTATCAATCTAACTCATATTATTAGCCATATTATGCTTATATGACCGATAGAACGACAATCACTATACTTATTACTCTTATTATTATTAATCTAACTCATATTATTAGCCATATTATGCTTATATGATCGATAGTACGACAATTACTATACTCATTACTCTTATCATTATCAATCTAACTCATATTATTAGCCATATTGTGGTTATATGACCGATAGAACGACAATTACTATACTTATTACGCTTACTATTATCAATCAAACTCATATTATTAGCCATATTATGTTTATATGATCGATAGTACGACAATTACTATACTCATTGCTCTTATTATTATCAATCTAACTCCTATTATTAGCCATATTATGCATATATGCTCAATAGAACGACAATTACTGTACTTATTACACTCACTATTATCAATCTTACTCATATTATTAACCATATTATGCAGATATGATCGATTGAACGACAATTACTATACTTATTACGCTTATTATTATCAGTCTAACTCATATTATTAGCCATATTATGCTTATATGCTCAATAGAACGACAATTACTGAACTTATTACATTCACTATTATCAATCTAACTCATATTATTAACCATATTATGCAGATATGATCGATTGAACGACAATTACTATACTTATTACTCTTATTATTATCAATCTAACTCATATTATTAGCCATATTATGCTTATATGATCGATAGTACGACAATTACTATACTCATTACTCTTATCATTATCAATCTAACTCATATTATTAGCCATATTGTGGTTATATGACCGATAGAACGACAATTACTATACTTATTACGCTTACTATTATCAATCCAACTCATATTATTAGCCATATTATGTTTATATGATCGATAGAACGACAATTACTATACTCATTACTCTTATTATTATCAATCTAACTCATATTATTAGCCATATTATGCTTATATGATCGATACACGACAATTACTATACTCATTACTCTTATCATTATCAATCTAACTCCTATTATTAGCCATATTATGCATATATGCTCAATAGAACGACAATTACTGTACTTATTACACTCACTATTATCAATCTTACTCATATTATTAACCATATTATGCAGATATGGTCGATTGAACGACAATTACTATACTTATTACGCTTATTATTATCAGTCTAACTCATACTATTAGCCATATTATGCTTATATGATCGATATAACGACAATTACTGTACTTACTACTCTTACTATTATCAATCTAGCTCATATTATTAGCCACATTATGCGTACATCATCGATAGTACGACAATTACTATACTCATTACTCTTATTATTATCAATCTAACTCATATTATTAGCCATATTATGCTTATATGACCGATAGAACGACAATCACTATACTTATTACTCTTATTATTATTAATCTAACTCATATTATTAGCCATATTATGCTTATATGATCGATAGTACGACAATTACTATACTCATTACTCTTATCATTATCAATCTAACTCATATTATTAGCCATATTGTGGTTATATGACCGATAGAACGACAATTACTATACTTATTACGCTTACTATTATCAATCAAACTCATATTATTAGCCATATTATGTTTATATGATCGATAGTACGACAATTACTATACTCATTGCTCTTATTATTATCAATCTAACTCCTATTATTAGCCATATTATGCATATATGCTCAATAGAACGACAATTACTGTACTTATTACACTCACTATTATCAATCTTACTCATATTATTAACCATATTATGCAGATATGATCGATTGAACGACAATTACTATACTTATTACATTTATTATCATCAATCTAACTCATATTATTAACCATATTATGCTTATATGCTCAATAGAACGACAATTACTGAACTTATTACATTCACTATTATCAATCTAACTCATATTATTAACCATATTATGCAGATATGATCGATTGAACGACAATTACTATACTTATTACTCTTATTATTATCAATCTAACTCATATTATTAGCCATATTATGCTTATATGATCGATAGTACGACAATTACTATACTCATTACTATTATCATTATCAATCTAACTCATATTATTAGCCATATTGTGGTTATATGACCGATAGAACGACAATTACTATACTTATTACGCTTACTATTATCAATCAAACTCATATTATTAGCCATATTATGTTTATATGATCGATAGAACGACAATTACTATACTTATTACTCTTATTATTATCAATCTAACTCATATTATTAGCCATATTATGCTTATATGATCGATACACGACAATTACTATACTCATTACTCTTATCATTATCAATCTAACTCCTATTATTAGCCATATTATGCATATATGCTCAATAGAACGACAATTACTGTACTTATTACACTCACTATTATCAATCTTACTCATATTATTAACCATATTATGCAGATATGGTCGATAGGACGACAATTACTATACTTATTACATTTATTATCATCAATCTAACTCATATTATTAACCATATTATGCAGATATGATCGATAGGACGACAATTACTATACTTATTACTCTTATTATTATCAATCTAACTCATATTCTTAGCCATATTATGCTTATATGATCGATAGAACGACAATTACTATACTTATTACTCTTATTATTATCAATCTAACTCATATTATTAACCATATTATGCTAATATGATCGATAGAACGACAATTACTATACTTATTACACTCACTATCATCAATCTATCTCATATTATTAAGCATATTATGCTTATATGATCGATAGAACTACAATTACTATACTCATTACACTCACTATTATCAATCTAACTCATATTATTAACCATATTATGCAGATATGATCGATAGAACTACAATTACTATACTCATTACTCTTATTATTATCAATCTAACTCATATTATTAGCCATATTATGCTTATATGATCGATAGAACCACAATTACTGTACTTATTATTCTTATTTTTATCAACCTAATTCTTATTATTGGCCACATTATACTTATATGATCGATAGAACTACAATTTCTATACTTATTACTCTTATTATTATCAATCTAACTCATATTATTAACCATATTATGCTTATATGAGCAATAGAACTGCAATTACTATACTTATTACACTCACTATTATCAATCTAACTCATATTATTAGCCATATTATGCCTATATGATCGATAGAACGACAATAACTATACTCATTACTCTTATTATTATCAATCTAACTCATATCATTAGCCATATTATGCTTATATGATCGATAGAACTAGAATTACTATACTTATTACTCTTATTATTATCGATCTAACTCATATTATTAACCATATTATGCTAATATGATCGATAGAACGACAATTACTATACCTATTACACTCACTATCATCAATCTAACTCATATTATTAGCCATATTATGCTTATATGATCGATAGAACTACAATTACTATACTTATTACTCTTATTATTATATATCTAACTCATATTATTAGCCATATTATGCCTATATGATCGATAGAACGACAATAACTATACTCATTACTCTTATTATTATCAATCTAACACATATCATTAGCCATATTATGCTTATATGATCGATAGAACTAGAATTACTATACTTATTACTCTTATTATTATCAATCTAACTCATATTATTAACCATATTATGCAGATATGATCGATAGAACTACAATTACTATACGCATTACTCTTATTATTATTATCAATCTAACTCATATTATTAGCCATATTATGCTTATATGATCGATAGAACCACAATTACTGTACTTATTATTCTTATTTCTATCAACCTAACTCATATTATTAGCCATATTATGCTTAAGTGATGGATAGATCGACAATTACTATACTTATTAGTCTTATTATTATCAATCTAATTCATATTATTAACCATATTATGCTTATATGAGCAATAGAACTACAATTACTATACTTATTACTCTTATTATTATCAATTTAACTCATATTATTAGCCATATTATGCTAAAATGACCGATAGAACGACAATTACTATACTTATCACACTCACTATAATCAATCTAACTCATATTATTAACCATATTATGCAGATATGATCGATAGGATGACAATTACTCTACTTATTATTCTTATATTTATCAATCTAACTCGTATTATTAACCATGTTATGCAGATATGATCGATAGGACGACAATTACTCTACTTATTATTCTTATTTTTATCAATCTAACTCATATTATTAACCATATTATGCAAATATGATCGATAGGACGACAATTACTATACTTATTACACTTTCTATCATCAATCTAACTCATATTATTAACCATATTATGCAGATATGATCGATAGGACGACAATTACTATACTTATTACTCTTATTATTATCAATCTAACTCATATTATTAGTCACATTATGCAGATATGACCGATAGAACGACAATTACTATACTTATTACTCTTATTATTATCAATCCAACTCATTTTATTAGCCATATTATGCTTTTATGATCGATAGAACGACAATTACTATACTTATTACTCTTATTATTATCAATCTAGCTCATATTATTAGCCACATTATGCGTACATCATCGATAGAACGACAACTACTATACTTATTACACTCACTATTATCAATCTAACTCATATTATTAACCATATTATGCAGATATGATCGATTGAACGACAATTACTATACTTATTACTCTTATTATTATCAATCTAACTCATATTATTAGCCATATTATGCATATATGATCGATAGAACGACAATTACTATACCTATTACTCCTATTATTATCAATCTAACTTATATTATTAGCAATATTATGCTTATATGGCCGATAGTGCGACAATTACTATACTCATTACTCTTATCATTATCAATCTAACTCCTATTATTAGCCATATTATGCTTATATGCTCAATAGAACGACAATTACTGTACTTATTACACTCACTATTATCAATCTTACTCATATTATTAACCATATTATGCAGATATGATCGATTGAACGACAATTACTATACTTATTACGCTTATTATTATCAGTCTAACTCATATTATTAGCCATATTATGCTTGTATGATCGATATAACGACAGTTACTGTACTTACTACTCTTATTATTATCAATCTAGCTCATATTATTAGCCACATTATGCGTACATCATCGATAGAACGACAATTACTATACTTATTACACTCACTATTATCAATCTAACTCATATTATTAGCCATATTATGCTTATATGACCGATAGAACGACAATTACTATACTTATTACTCTTATTATTATCAATCTAACTCATATTATTAGCCATATTATGCTTATATGATCGATACACGACAATTACTATACTTATTACACTCATTATTATCAATCTAACTCATATTATTAGCCATATTATGCTTATATGATCGATATAACGACAATTACTGTACTTATTACTCTTATTATTATCAATCTAGCTCATATTATTAGCCACATTATGCTTATATCATCGATAGTACGACAATTACTATACTCATTACTCTTATTATTATCAATCTAACTCATATTATTAGCCATATTATGCTTATATGACCGATAGAACGACAATCACTATACTTATTACTCTTATTATTATTAATCTAACTCATATTATTAGCCATATTATGCTTATATGATCGATAGTACGACAATTACTATACTCATTACTCTTATCATTATCAATCTAACTCATATTATTAGCCATATTGTGGTTATATGACCGATAGAACGACAATTACTATACTTATTACGCTTACTATTATCAATCAAACTCATATTATTAGCCATATTATGTTTATATGATCGATAGTACGACAATTACTATACTCATTGCTCTTATTATTATCAATCTAACTCCTATTATTAGCCATATTATGCATATATGCTCAATAGAACGACAATTACTGTACTTATTACACTCACTATTATCAATCTTACTCATATTATTAACCATATTATGCAGATATGATCGATTGAACGACAATTACTATACTTATTACGCTTATTATTATCAGTCTAACTCATATTATTAGCCATATTATGCTTATATGCTCAATAGAATGACAATTACTGAACTTATTACATTCACTATTATCAATCTAACTCATATTATTAACCATATTATGCAGATATGATCGATTGAACGACAATTACTATACTTATTACTCTTATTATTATCAATCTAACTCATATTATTAGCCATATTATGCTTATATGACCGATAGAACGACAATTACTATACTTATTACTCTTATTATTATCAATCTAACTCATATTATTAGCCATATTATGCTTATATGACCGATGGAACGACAATTACTATACTTATTACTCTTATTATTATCAATCTATCTCATATTATTAGTCACATTATGCAGAGATGACCGATAGAACGACAATTACTATACTTATTACTCTTATTGTTATCAATCTAACTCATATAATTAGCCATATTATGCTTATATGACCGATAGAACGACAATTACTATACTCATTACTCTTATCATTATCAATCTAACTCCTATTATTAGCCATATTATGCATATATGCTCAATAGAACGACAATTACTGTACTTATTACACTCACTATTATCAATCTTACTCATATTATTAACCATATTATGCAGATATGGTCGATTGAACGACAATTACTATACTTATTACGCTTATTATTATCAGTCTAACTCATACTATTAGCCATATTATGCTTATATGATCGATATAACGACAATTACTGTACTTACTACTCTTATTATTATCAATCTAGCTCATATTATTAGCCACATTATGCGTACATCATCGATAGTACGACAATTACTATACTCATTACTCTTACCATTATCAATCTAACTCATATTATTAACCATATTATGCAGATATGATCGATAGAACGACAATTACTAGACTTATTACGCTTATTATTATCAGTCTAACTCATATTATTAGCCATATTATGCTTATATGATCGATATAACGACAATTACTATACTCATATCTCTTATTATTATCAATCTAACTCATATTATTAGCCATATTATGCTTATATGATCGATAGAACGACAATTACTATACTTATTACACTCACTATTATCAATCTAACTCATATTATTAACCATATTATGCAGATATGATCGATTGAACGACAATTACTATACTTATTACTCTTATTATTATCAATCTAGCTCATATTATTAGCCATATTATGCTTATATGATCGATATAACGACAATTACTGTACTTATTACTCTTATTATTATCAATCTAGCTCATATTATTAGCCATATTATGCTTATATGATCGATAGAACGACAAGTACTATACTTATTACTCTTATTATTATCAATCTAACTCATATTATTAGCCATATTATGCATATATGATCGATAGAACGACAATTACTATACCTATTACTCCTATTATTATCAATCTAACTTATATTATTAGCCATATTATGCTTATATGGCCGATAGTGCGACAATTACTGTACTCATTACTCTTATTATTATCAATCTAACTCCTATTATTAGCCATATTATGCTTATATGCTCAATAGAACGACAATTACTGTACTTATTACACTCACTATTATCAATCTTACTCATATTATTAACCATATTATGCAGATATGATCGATTGAACGACAATTACTTGTAACGAGGCATATTTTCATTTGGTTGACTACCTTCTTTTTTTTTGGTTATGCCTCGTTACGAGGATCCTCCCAAATTGCCAGCCCCACTCCTCCGCCCAAGCGGACCCCCTCGCCGCTGGGGCAAGTATGAATGAGCGAGCGTGTGTGTTTTTCTTTTTTTTATTTTATTATATCGGACGCCACCCTTTTCCCCCCCTTTCTTTGCTGCCTCCAACCACCACCGAAGGAGCCGTCGTCGTCCCCGGTCGCGGAGGAACCTCTCCCTGAGTGACGGATGCGCGGGATGGTTCCACCAAAGAAGACCCCGGCTGTCCGGTCGCGGTGCCACCCCGTCACCCTCCGCGGGAGCGACCGGCAGCCACCACCGGGGAACGCCAGGCCTGGGGACAAGCCACCCCCAACTGCCACCTCGAGAGGGCCCCAGGACCTGGTCACCAGACGTCACCACGGAATGGCCCATCCTCGACGCCGGAATCCTCGGGGTGGGGGAATTCCGCGAACCGGGGAAGAAGATCTCGATCGGGAGAAGCCAGCGAGCCGCCGCGACGTAAAGTCTCCGTTTTTCGCCAAAAGCCCCGTTTCAGCCTGAATCGTTCTCTGTTTTTTTCTTTCTTTTGCGCGTTGCACCCAGTTTTGTTCCGTCTCTTTCTTTTGTTAATAGTAGTGCGTTCCGTTTTTATACTTTGTGTCATTTTGTATTGTGTGCCTGTGGATTATTCGTCGCCGCCGCCCCACCAAGGAATTTGTTTTTTGTGGAGTCCACCAGCGCAAAAAGGTAGGAGTCATCTCCTTACCCTTCTCTTTTTCTTTCTTGTTATTCATTTGCGCGTGGGCGAGGGCGATAGGACCCCTGGCCCCAGTGACGAGGACCCTAGAGGCCGCGGACGGTTCATACGACACCGTCCCCTCTCACTTAGTTTTTTTTTGTACGCTGTATTTTGGTATTTAGGACCAACGTCCCCTTGCTGTCCACGACCCCTGAGAGGGCGTGCTACCTGCGGGCGAATACCTCAGCGTTCTTTTGCATTTCTATATTTTCTGTACTCGCGCGTACCGTGAGCCCCCGCGCCGCGAAAGCCTCCCACGCAACTGGCGAGTCGACCCCTTTTCCTCGACCGTTGCTTGTAACGCGTGGGGCCCACGCGAATTCATTTTTTCTGTTTTGCTTACGTGGCCTACTTGGAGGCCCGAATAAAAGCACTTTCTATTGGATACGAACTCGCGGGTCTTTTACTAGTTTTTTCTGACCCCCTCTGATTCCCGCTCCCGACAGAGCAGCCGGAAGGGCGATTACTCCGGACGAGTGCATTAGCACTGGCGCCGCATTAAAGAAATCGTCCGTGGGTGTGAGCATCGGTGCGTGGAGGGCCGTTTTCCCTAACTGCCCCCACTCCAGGGAACCCCCTTCGGGCTCTCCCCCCACCGATCCGTCACATACTATACTTATTACTCTTATTATTATCAATCTAACTCATATTATTAGCCATATTATGCATATATGATCGATAGAACGACAATTACTATACCTATTACTCCTATTATTATCAATCTAACTTATATTATTAGCAATATTATGCTTATATGGCCGATGGAACGACAATTACTATACTCATTACTCTTATCATTATCAATCTAACTCATATTATTAGCCATATTATGCTTATATGATCGATAGAACGACAATTACTATACTTATTACACTCACTATTATCAATCTAACTCATATTATTAACCATATTATGCAGATATGATCGATTGGACGACAATTACTATACTTATTACTCTTATTATTATTAATCTAACTCATATTATTAGCCATATTATGCATATATGATCGATAGAACGACAATTACTATACCTATTACTCCTATTATTATCAATCTAACTCATTTTATTAGCCATATTATGCTTATATGACCGATGGAACGACAATTACTATACTTATTACTCTTATTATTATCAATCTATCTCATATTATTAGTCACATTATGCAGATATGACCGATAGAACGACAATTACTATACTTATTACTCTTATTGTTATCAATCTAACTCATATAATTAGCCATATTATGCTTATATGACCGATAGAACGACAATTACTATACTCATTACTCTTATCATTATCAATCTAACTCCTATTATTAGCCATATTATGCATATATGCTCAATAGAACGACAATTACTGTACTTATTACACTCACTATTATCAATCTTACTCATATTATTAACCATATTATGCAGATATGATCGATTGAACGACAATTACTATACTTATTACGCTTATTATTATCAGTCTAACTCATATTATTAGCCATATTATGCTTATATGATCGATATAACGACAATTACTGTACTTTCTACTCTTATTATTATCAATCTAGCTCATATTATTAGCCACATTATGCGTACATCATCGATAGAACGACAACTACTATACTTATTACACTCACTATTATCAATCTAACTCATATTATTAGTCACATTATGCTTATATGACAGATAGAACGACAATTACTATACTTATTACTCTTATTATTATCAATCTAACTCATATTATTAGCCATATTATGCTTGTATGATCGATATAACCACAATTACTGTACTTACTACTCTTATTATTATCAATCTAGCTCATATTATTAGCCACATTATGCGTACATCATCGATAGAACGACAATTACTATACTTATTACACTCACTATTATCAATCTAACTCATATTATTAGCCATATTATGCTTATATGACCGATAGAACGACAATTACTATACTTATTACTCTTATTATTATCAATCTAACTCATATTGTTAGCCATATTATGCTTATATGATCGATAGAACGACAATTACTATAATTAATACTCTTATTATTATCAATCTAACTCATATTATTAGCCATATTATGCTTATATGATCGATACACGACAATTACTATACTTATTACACTCATTATTATCAATCTAACTCATATTATTAGCCATATTATGCTTATATGCTCAATAGAACGACAATTACTGAACTTATTACATTCACTATTATCAATCTAACTCATATTATTAACCATATTATGCAGATATGATCGATTGAACGACAATTACTATACTTATTACTCTTATTATTATCAATCTAACTCATATTATTAGCCATATTATGCTTATATGATCGATAGTACGACAATTACTATACTCATTACTATTATCATTATCAATCTAACTCATATTATTAGCCATATTGTGGTTATATGACCGATAGAACGACAATTACTATACTTATTACGCTTACTATTATCAATCAAACTCATATTATTAGCCATATTATGTTTATATGATCGATAGAACGACAATTACTATACTTATTACTCTTATTATTATCAATCTAACTCATATTATTAGCCATATTATGCTTATATGATCGATACACGACAATTACTATACTCATTACTCTTATCATTATCAATCTAACTCCTATTATTAGCCATATTATGCATATATGCTCAATAGAACGACAATTACTGTACTTATTACACTCACTATTATCAATCTTACTCATATTATTAACCATATTATGCAGATATGGTCGATAGGACGACAATTACTATACTTATTACATTTATTATCATCAATCTAACTCATATTATTAACCATATTATGCAGATATGATCGATAGGACGACAATTACTATACTTATTACTCTTATTATTATCAATCTAACTCATATTCTTAGCCATATTATGCTTATATGATCGATAGAACGACAATTACTATACTTATTACTCTTATTATTATCAATCTAACTCATATTATTAACCATATTATGCTAATATGATCGATAGAACGACAATTACTATACTTATTACACTCACTATCATCAATCTATCTCATATTATTAAGCATATTATGCTTATATGATCGATAGAACTACAATTACTATACTCATTACACTCACTATTATCAATCTAACTCATATTATTAACCATATTATGCAGATATGATCGATAGAACTACAATTACTATACTCATTACTCTTATTATTATCAATCTAACTCATATTATTAGCCATATTATGCTTATATGATCGATAGAACCACAATTACTGTACTTATTATTCTTATTTTTATCAACCTAATTCTTATTATTGGCCACATTATACTTATATGATCGATAGAACTACAATTTCTATACTTATTACTCTTATTATTATCAATCTAACTCATATTATTAACCATATTATGCTTATATGAGCAATAGAACTGCAATTACTATACTTATTACACTCACTATTATCAATCTAACTCATATTATTAGCCATATTATGCCTATATGATCGATAGAACGACAATAACTATACTCATTACTCTTATTATTATCAATCTAACTCATATCATTAGCCATATTATGCTTATATGATCGATAGAACTAGAATTACTATACTTATTACTCTTATTATTATCGATCTAACTCATATTATTAACCATATTATGCTAATATGATCGATAGAACGACAATTACTATACCTATTACACTCACTATCATCAATCTAACTCATATTATTAGCCATATTATGCTTATATGATCGATAGAACTACAATTACTATACTTATTACTCTTATTATTATATATCTAACTCATATTATTAGCCATATTATGCCTATATGATCGATAGAACGACAATAACTATACTCATTACTCTTATTATTATCAATCTAACACATATCATTAGCCATATTATGCTTATATGATCGATAGAACTAGAATTACTATACTTATTACTCTTATTATTATCAATCTAACTCATATTATTAACCATATTATGCAGATATGATCGATAGAACTACAATTACTATACGCATTACTCTTATTATTATTATCAATCTAACTCATATTATTAGCCATATTATGCTTATATGATCGATAGAACCACAATTACTGTACTTATTATTCTTATTTCTATCAACCTAACTCATATTATTAGCCATATTATGCTTAAGTGATGGATAGATCGACAATTACTATACTTATTAGTCTTATTATTATCAATCTAATTCATATTATTAACCATATTATGCTTATATGAGCAATAGAACTACAATTACTATACTTATTACTCTTATTATTATCAATTTAACTCATATTATTAGCCATATTATGCTAAAATGACCGATAGAACGACAATTACTATACTTATCACACTCACTATAATCAATCTAACTCATATTATTAACCATATTATGCAGATATGATCGATAGGATGACAATTACTCTACTTATTATTCTTATATTTATCAATCTAACTCGTATTATTAACCATGTTATGCAGATATGATCGATAGGACGACAATTACTCTACTTATTATTCTTATTTTTATCAATCTAACTCATATTATTAACCATATTATGCAAATATGATCGATAGGACGACAATTACTATACTTATTACACTTTCTATCATCAATCTAACTCATATTATTAACCATATTATGCAGATATGATCGATAGGACGACAATTACTATACTTATTACTCTTATTATTATCAATCTAACTCATATTATTAGTCACATTATGCAGATATGACCGATAGAACGACAATTACTATACTTATTACTCTTATTATTATCAATCCAACTCATTTTATTAGCCATATTATGCTTTTATGATCGATAGAACGACAATTACTATACTTATTACTCTTATTATTATCAATCTAGCTCATATTATTAGCCACATTATGCGTACATCATCGATAGAACGACAACTACTATACTTATTACACTCACTATTATCAATCTAACTCATATTATTAACCATATTATGCAGATATGATCGATTGAACGACAATTACTATACTTATTACTCTTATTATTATCAATCTAACTCATATTATTAGCCATATTATGCATATATGATCGATAGAACGACAATTACTATACCTATTACTCCTATTATTATCAATCTAACTTATATTATTAGCAATATTATGCTTATATGGCCGATAGTGCGACAATTACTATACTCATTACTCTTATCATTATCAATCTAACTCCTATTATTAGCCATATTATGCTTATATGCTCAATAGAACGACAATTACTGTACTTATTACACTCACTATTATCAATCTTACTCATATTATTAACCATATTATGCAGATATGATCGATTGAACGACAATTACTATACTTATTACGCTTATTATTATCAGTCTAACTCATATTATTAGCCATATTATGCTTGTATGATCGATATAACGACTGTTACTGTACTTACTACTCTTATTATTATCAATCTAGCTCATATTATTAGCCACATTATGCGTACATCATCGATAGAACGACAATTACTATACTTATTACACTCACTATTATCAATCTAACTCATATTATTAGCCATATTATGCTTATATGACCGATAGAACGACAATTACTATACTTATTACTCTTATTATTATCAATCTAACTCATATTATTAGCCATATTATGCTTATATGATCGATACACGACAATTACTATACTTATTACACTCATTATTATCAATCTAACTCATATTATTAGCCATATTATGCTTATATGATCGATATAACGACAATTACTGTACTTATTACTCTTATTATTATCAATCTAGCTCATATTATTAGCCACATTATGCTTATATCATCGATAGTACGACAATTACTATACTCATTACTCTTATTATTATCAATCTAACTCATATTATTAGCCATATTATGCTTATATGACCGATAGAACGACAATCACTATACTTATTACTCTTATTATTATTAATCTAACTCATATTATTAGCCATATTATGCTTATATGATCGATAGTACGACAATTACTATACTCATTACTCTTATCATTATCAATCTAACTCATATTATTAGCCATATTGTGGTTATATGACCGATAGAACGACAATTACTATACTTATTACGCTTACTATTATCAATCAAACTCATATTATTAGCCATATTATGTTTATATGATCGATAGTACGACAATTACTATACTCATTGCTCTTATTATTATCAATCTAACTCCTATTATTAGCCATATTATGCATATATGCTCAATAGAACGACAATTACTGTACTTATTACACTCACTATTATCAATCTTACTCATATTATTAACCATATTATGCAGATATGATCGATTGAACGACAATTACTATACTTATTACGCTTATTATTATCAGTCTAACTCATATTATTAGCCATATTATGCTTATATGCTCAATAGAATGACAATTACTGAACTTATTACATTCACTATTATCAATCTAACTCATATTATTAACCATATTATGCAGATATGATCGATTGAACGACAATTACTATACTTATTACTCTTATTATTATCAATCTAACTCATATTATTAGCCATATTATGCTTATATGACCGATAGAACGACAATTACTATACTTATTACTCTTATTATTATCAATCTAACTCATATTATTAGCCATATTATGCTTATATGACCGATGGAACGACAATTACTATACTTATTACTCTTATTATTATCAATCTATCTCATATTATTAGTCACATTATGCAGATATGACCGATAGAACGACAATTACTATACTTATTACTCTTATTGTTATCAATCTAACTCATATAATTAGCCATATTATGCTTATATGACCGATAGAACGACAATTACTATACTCATTACTCTTATCATTATCAATCTAACTCCTATTATTAGCCATATTATGCATATATGCTCAATAGAACGACAATTACTGTACTTATTACACTCACTATTATCAATCTTACTCATATTATTAACCATATTATGCAGATATGATCGATTGAACGACAATTACTATACTTATTACATTTATTATCATCAATCTAACTCATATTATTAACCATATTATGCTTATATGCTCAATAGAACGACAATTACTGAACTTATTACATTCACTATTATCAATCTAACTCATATTATTAACCATATTATGCAGATATGATCGATTGAACGACAATTACTATACTTATTACTCTTATTATTATCAATCTAACTCATATTATTAGCCATATTATGCTTATATGATCGATAGTACGACAATTACTATACTCATTACTATTATCATTATCAATCTAACTCATATTATTAGCCATATTGTGGTTATATGACCGATAGAACGACAATTACTATACTTATTACGCTTACTATTATCAATCAAACTCATATTATTAGCCATATTATGTTTATATGATCGATAGAACGACAATTACTATACTTATTACTCTTATTATTATCAATCTAACTCATATTATTAGCCATATTATGCTTATATGATCGATACACGACAATTACTATACTCATTACTCTTATCATTATCAATCTAACTCCTATTATTAGCCATATTATGCATATATGCTCAATAGAACGACAATTACTGTACTTATTACACTCACTATTATCAATCTTACTCATATTATTAACCATATTATGCAGATATGGTCGATAGGACGACAATTACTATACTTATTACATTTATTATCATCAATCTAACTCATATTATTAACCATATTATGCAGATATGATCGATAGGACGACAATTACTATACTTATTACTCTTATTATTATCAATCTAACTCATATTCTTAGCCATATTATGCTTATATGATCGATAGAACGACAATTACTATACTTATTACTCTTATTATTATCAATCTAACTCATATTATTAACCATATTATGCTAATATGATCGATAGAACGACAATTACTATACTTATTACACTCACTATCATCAATCTATCTCATATTATTAAGCATATTATGCTTATATGATCGATAGAACTACAATTACTATACTCATTACACTCACTATTATCAATCTAACTCATATTATTAACCATATTATGCAGATATGATCGATAGAACTACAATTACTATACTCATTACTCTTATTATTATCAATCTAACTCATATTATTAGCCATATTATGCTTATATGATCGATAGAACCACAATTACTGTACTTATTATTCTTATTTTTATCAACCTAATTCTTATTATTGGCCACATTATACTTATATGATCGATAGAACTACAATTTCTATACTTATTACTCTTATTATTATCAATCTAACTCATATTATTAACCATATTATGCTTATATGAGCAATAGAACTGCAATTACTATACTTATTACACTCACTATTATCAATCTAACTCATATTATTAGCCATATTATGCCTATATGATCGATAGAACGACAATAACTATACTCATTACTCTTATTATTATCAATCTAACTCATATCATTAGCCATATTATGCTTATATGATCGATAGAACTAGAATTACTATACTTATTACTCTTATTATTATCGATCTAACTCATATTATTAACCATATTATGCTAATATGATCGATAGAACGACAATTACTATACCTATTACACTCACTATCATCAATCTAACTCATATTATTAGCCATATTATGCTTATATGATCGATAGAACTACAATTACTATACTTATTACTCTTATTATTATATATCTAACTCATATTATTAGCCATATTATGCCTATATGATCGATAGAACGACAATAACTATACTCATTACTCTTATTATTATCAATCTAACACATATCATTAGCCATATTATGCTTATATGATCGATAGAACTAGAATTACTATACTTATTACTCTTATTATTATCAATCTAACTCATATTATTAACCATATTATGCAGATATGATCGATAGAACTACAATTACTATACGCATTACTCTTATTATTATTATCAATCTAACTCATATTATTAGCCATATTATGCTTATATGATCGATAGAACCACAATTACTGTACTTATTATTCTTATTTCTATCAACCTAACTCATATTATTAGCCATATTATGCTTAAGTGATGGATAGATCGACAATTACTATACTTATTAGTCTTATTATTATCAATCTAATTCATATTATTAACCATATTATGCTTATATGAGCAATAGAACTACAATTACTATACTTATTACTCTTATTATTATCAATTTAACTCATATTATTAGCCATATTATGCTAAAATGACCGATAGAACGACAATTACTATACTTATCACACTCACTATAATCAATCTAACTCATATTATTAACCATATTATGCAGATATGATCGATAGGATGACAATTACTCTACTTATTATTCTTATATTTATCAATCTAACTCGTATTATTAACCATGTTATGCAGATATGATCGATAGGACGACAATTACTCTACTTATTATTCTTATTTTTATCAATCTAACTCATATTATTAACCATATTATGCAAATATGATCGATAGGACGACAATTACTATACTTATTACACTTTCTATCATCAATCTAACTCATATTATTAACCATATTATGCAGATATGATCGATAGGACGACAATTACTATACTTATTACTCTTATTATTATCAATCTAACTCATATTATTAGTCACATTATGCAGATATGACCGATAGAACGACAATTACTATACTTATTACTCTTATTATTATCAATCCAACTCATTTTATTAGCCATATTATGCTTTTATGATCGATAGAACGACAATTACTATACTTATTACTCTTATTATTATCAATCTAGCTCATATTATTAGCCACATTATGCGTACATCATCGATAGAACGACAACTACTATACTTATTACACTCACTATTATCAATCTAACTCATATTATTAACCATATTATGCAGATATGATCGATTGAACGACAATTACTATACTTATTACTCTTATTATTATCAATCTAACTCATATTATTAGCCATATTATGCATATATGATCGATAGAACGACAATTACTATACCTATTACTCCTATTATTATCAATCTAACTTATATTATTAGCAATATTATGCTTATATGGCCGATAGTGCGACAATTACTATACTCATTACTCTTATCATTATCAATCTAACTCCTATTATTAGCCATATTATGCTTATATGCTCAATAGAACGACAATTACTGTACTTATTACACTCACTATTATCAATCTTACTCATATTATTAACCATATTATGCAGATATGATCGATTGAACGACAATTACTATACTTATTACGCTTATTATTATCAGTCTAACTCATATTATTAGCCATATTATGCTTGTATGATCGATATAACGACAGTTACTGTACTTACTACTCTTATTATTATCAATCTAGCTCATATTATTAGCCACATTATGCGTACATCATCGATAGAACGACAATTACTATACTTATTACACTCACTATTATCAATCTAACTCATATTATTAGCCATATTATGCTTATATGACCGATAGAACGACAATTACTATACTTATTACTCTTATTATTATCAATCTAACTCATATTATTAGCCATATTATGCTTATATGATCGATACACGACAATTACTATACTTATTACACTCATTATTATCAATCTAACTCATATTATTAGCCATATTATGCTTATATGATCGATATAACGACAATTACTGTACTTATTACTCTTATTATTATCAATCTAGCTCATATTATTAGCCACATTATGCTTATATCATCGATAGTACGACAATTACTATACTCATTACTCTTATTATTATCAATCTAACTCATATTATTAGCCATATTATGCTTATATGACCGATAGAACGACAATCACTATACTTATTACTCTTATTATTATTAATCTAACTCATATTATTAGCCATATTATGCTTATATGATCGATAGTACGACAATTACTATACTCATTACTCTTATCATTATCAATCTAACTCATATTATTAGCCATATTGTGGTTATATGACCGATAGAACGACAATTACTATACTTATTACGCTTACTATTATCAATCAAACTCATATTATTAGCCATATTATGTTTATATGATCGATAGTACGACAATTACTATACTCATTGCTCTTATTATTATCAATCTAACTCCTATTATTAGCCATATTATGCATATATGCTCAATAGAACGACAATTACTGTACTTATTACACTCACTATTATCAATCTTACTCATATTATTAACCATATTATGCAGATATGATCGATTGAACGACAATTACTATACTTATTACGCTTATTATTATCAGTCTAACTCATATTATTAGCCATATTATGCTTATATGCTCAATAGAATGACAATTACTGAACTTATTACATTCACTATTATCAATCTAACTCATATTATTAACCATATTATGCAGATATGATCGATTGAACGACAATTACTATACTTATTACTCTTATTATTATCAATCTAACTCATATTATTAGCCATATTATGCTTATATGACCGATAGAACGACAATTACTATACTTATTACTCTTATTATTATCAATCTAACTCATATTATTAGCCATATTATGCTTATATGACCGATGGAACGACAATTACTATACTTATTACTCTTATTATTATCAATCTATCTCATATTATTAGTCACATTATGCAGATATGACCGATAGAACGACAATTACTATACTTATTACTCTTATTGTTATCAATCTAACTCATATAATTAGCCATATTATGCTTATATGACCGATAGAACGACAATTACTATACTCATTACTCTTATCATTATCAATCTAACTCCTATTATTAGCCATATTATGCATATATGCTCAATAGAACGACAATTACTGTACTTATTACACTCACTATTATCAATCTTACTCATATTATTAACCATATTATGCAGATATGGTCGATTGAACGACAATTACTATACTTATTACGCTTATTATTATCAGTCTAACTCATACTATTAGCCATATTATGCTTATATGATCGATATAACGACAATTACTGTACTTACTACTCTTATTATTATCAATCTAGCTCATATTATTAGCCACATTATGCGTACATCATCGATAGTACGACAATTACTATACTCATTACTCTTACCATTATCAATCTAACTCATATTATTAACCATATTATGCAGATATGATCGATAGAACGACAATTACTAGACTTATTACGCTTATTATTATCAGTCTAACTCATATTATTAGCCATATTATGCTTATATGATCGATATAACGACAATTACTATACTCATATCTCTTATTATTATCAATCTAACTCATATTATTAGCCATATTATGCTTATATGATCGATAGAACGACAATTACTATACTTATTACACTCACTATTATCAATCTAACTCATATTATTAACCATATTATGCAGATATGATCGATTGAACGACAATTACTATACTTATTACTCTTATTATTATCAATCTAGCTCATATTATTAGCCATATTATGCTTATATGATCGATATAACGACAATTACTGTACTTATTACTCTTATTATTATCAATCTAGCTCATATTATTAGCCATATTATGCTTATATGATCGATAGAACGACAAGTACTATACTTATTACTCTTATTATTATCAATCTAACTCATATTATTAGCCATATTATGCATATATGATCGATAGAACGACAATTACTATACCTATTACTCCTATTATTATCAATCTAACTTATATTATTAGCCATATTATGCTTATATGGCCGATAGTGCGACAATTACTGTACTCATTACTCTTATTATTATCAATCTAACTCCTATTATTAGCCATATTATGCTTATATGCTCAATAGAACGACAATTACTGTACTTATTACACTCACTATTATCAATCTTACTCATATTATTAACCATATTATGCAGATATGATCGATTGAACGACAATTACTTGTAACGAGGCATATTTTCATTTGGTTGACTACCTTCTTTTTTTTTGGTTATGCCTCGTTACGAGGATCCTCCCAAATTGCCAGCCCCACTCCTCCGCCCAAGCGGACCCCCTCGCCGCTGGGGCAAGTATGAATGAGCGAGCGTGTGTGTTTTTCTTTTTTTTATTTTATTATATCGGACGCCACCCTTTTCCCCCCCTTTCTTTGCTGCCTCCAACCACCACCGAAGGAGCCGTCGTCGTCCCCGGTCGCGGAGGAACCTCTCCCTGAGTGACGGATGCGCGGGATGGTTCCACCAAAGAAGACCCCGGCTGTCCGGTCGCGGTGCCACCCCGTCACCCTCCGCGGGAGCGACCGGCAGCCACCACCGGGGAACGCCAGGCCTGGGGACAAGCCACCCCCAACTGCCACCTCGAGAGGGCCCCAGGACCTGGTCACCAGACGTCACCACGGAATGGCCCATCCTCGACGCCGGAATCCTCGGGGTGGGGGAATTCCGCGAACCGGGGAAGAAGATCTCGATCGGGAGAAGCCAGCGAGCCGCCGCGACGTAAAGTCTCCGTTTTTCGCCAAAAGCCCCGTTTCAGCCTGAATCGTTCTCTGTTTTTTTCTTTCTTTTGCGCGTTGCACCCAGTTTTGTTCCGTCTCTTTCTTTTGTTAATAGTAGTGCGTTCCGTTTTTATACTTTGTGTCATTTTGTATTGTGTGCCTGTGGATTATTCGTCGCCGCCGCCCCACCAAGGAATTTGTTTTTTGTGGAGTCCACCAGCGCAAAAAGGTAGGAGTCATCTCCTTACCCTTCTCTTTTTCTTTCTTGTTATTCATTTGCGCGTGGGCGAGGGCGATAGGACCCCTGGCCCCAGTGACGAGGACCCTAGAGGCCGCGGACGGTTCATACGACACCGTCCCCTCTCACTTAGTTTTTTTTTGTACGCTGTATTTTGGTATTTAGGACCAACGTCCCCTTGCTGTCCACGACCCCTGAGAGGGCGTGCTACCTGCGGGCGAATACCTCAGCGTTCTTTTGCATTTCTATATTTTCTGTACTCGCGCGTACCGTGAGCCCCCGCGCCGCGAAAGCCTCCCACGCAACTGGCGAGTCGACCCCTTTTCCTCGACCGTTGCTTGTAACGCGTGGGGCCCACGCGAATTCATTTTTTCTGTTTTGCTTACGTGGCCTACTTGGAGGCCCGAATAAAAGCACTTTCTATTGGATACGAACTCGCGGGTCTTTTACTAGTTTTTTCTGACCCCCTCTGATTCCCGCTCCCGACAGAGCAGCCGGAAGGGCGATTACTCCGGACGAGTGCATTAGCACTGGCGCCGCATTAAAGAAATCGTCCGTGGGTGTGAGCATCGGTGCGTGGAGGGCCGTTTTCCCTAACTGCCCCCACTCCAGGGAACCCCCTTCGGGCTCTCCCCCCACCGATCCGTCACATACTATACTTATTACTCTTATTATTATCAATCTAACTCATATTATTAGCCATATTATGCATATATGATCGATAGAACGACAATTACTATACCTATTACTCCTATTATTATCAATCTAACTTATATTATTAGCAATATTATGCTTATATGGCCGATGGAACGACAATTACTATACTCATTACTCTTATCATTATCAATCTAACTCATATTATTAGCCATATTATGCTTATATGATCGATAGAACGACAATTACTATACTTATTACACTCACTATTATCAATCTAACTCATATTATTAACCATATTATGCAGATATGATCGATTGGACGACAATTACTATACTTATTACTCTTATTATTATTAATCTAACTCATATTATTAGCCATATTATGCATATATGATCGATAGAACGACAATTACTATACCTATTACTCCTATTATTATCAATCTAACTCATTTT
The DNA here is from genome assembly GCF_050947335.1 of Megachile rotundata. Classification (NCBI taxonomy): domain Eukaryota; kingdom Metazoa; phylum Arthropoda; class Insecta; order Hymenoptera; family Megachilidae; genus Megachile; species Megachile rotundata. Next base: position 25,175 of record NW_027473776.1, read on the forward strand.
ATTAGCCATATTATGCTTATATGACCGATGGAACGACAATTACTATACTTATTACTCTTATTATTATCAATCTATCTCATATTATTAGTCACATTATGCAGATATGACCGATAGAACGACAATTACTATACTTATTACTCTTATTGTTATCAATCTAACTCATATAATTAGCCATATTATGCTTATATGACCGATAGAACGACAATTACTATACTCATTACTCTTATCATTATCAATCTAACTCCTATTATTAGCCATATTATGCATATATGCTCAATAGAACGACAATTACTGTACTTATTACACTCACTATTATCAATCTTACTCATATTATTAACCATATTATGCAGATATGATCGATTGAACGACAATTACTATACTTATTACGCTTATTATTATCAGTCTAACTCATATTATTAGCCATATTATGCTTATATGATCGATATAACGACAATTACTGTACTTTCTACTCTTATTATTATCAATCTAGCTCATATTATTAGCCACATTATGCGTACATCATCGATAGAACGACAACTACTATACTTATTACACTCACTATTATCAATCTAACTCATATTATTAGTCACATTATGCTTATATGACAGATAGAACGACAATTACTATACTTATTACTCTTATTATTATCAATCTAACTCATATTATTAGCCATATTATGCTTGTATGATCGATATAACCACAATTACTGTACTTACTACTCTTATTATTATCAATCTAGCTCATATTATTAGCCACATTATGCGTACATCATCGATAGAACGACAATTACTATACTTATTACACTCACTATTATCAATCTAACTCATATTATTAGCCATATTATGCTTATATGACCGATAGAACGACAATTACTATACTTATTACTCTTATTATTATCAATCTAACTCATATTGTTAGCCATATTATGCTTATATGATCGATAGAACGACAATTACTATAATTAATACTCTTATTATTATCAATCTAACTCATATTATTAGCCATATTATGCTTATATGATCGATACACGACAATTACTATACTTATTACACTCATTATTATCAATCTAACTCATATTATTAGCCATATTATGCTTATATGCTCAATAGAACGACAATTACTGAACTTATTACATTCACTATTATCAATCTAACTCATATTATTAACCATATTATGCAGATATGATCGATTGAACGACAATTACTATACTTATTACTCTTATTATTATCAATCTAACTCATATTATTAGCCATATTATGCTTATATGATCGATAGTACGACAATTACTATACTCATTACTCTTATCATTATCAATCTAACTCATATTATTAGCCATATTGTGGTTATATGACCGATAGAACGACAATTACTATACTTATTACGCTTACTATTATCAATCCAACTCATATTATTAGCCATATTATGTTTATATGATCGATAGAACGACAATTACTATACTCATTACTCTTATTATTATCAATCTAACTCATATTATTAGCCATATTATGCTTATATGATCGATACACGACAATTACTATACTCATTACTCTTATCATTATCAATCTAACTCCTATTATTAGCCATATTATGCATATATGCTCAATAGAACGACAATTACTGTACTTATTACACTCACTATTATCAATCTTACTCATATTATTAACCATATTATGCAGATATGGTCGATTGAACGACAATTACTATACTTATTACGCTTATTATTATCAGTCTAACTCATACTATTAGCCATATTATGCTTATATGATCGATATAACGACAATTACTGTACTTACTACTCTTACTATTATCAATCTAGCTCATATTATTAGCCACATTATGCGTACATCATCGATAGTACGACAATTACTATACTCATTACTCTTATTATTATCAATCTAACTCATATTATTAGCCATATTATGCTTATATGACCGATAGAACGACAATCACTATACTTATTACTCTTATTATTATTAATCTAACTCATATTATTAGCCATATTATGCTTATATGATCGATAGTACGACAATTACTATACTCATTACTCTTATCATTATCAATCTAACTCATATTATTAGCCATATTGTGGTTATATGACCGATAGAACGACAATTACTATACTTATTACGCTTACTATTATCAATCAAACTCATATTATTAGCCATATTATGTTTATATGATCGATAGTACGACAATTACTATACTCATTGCTCTTATTATTATCAATCTAACTCCTATTATTAGCCATATTATGCATATATGCTCAATAGAACGACAATTACTGTACTTATTACACTCACTATTATCAATCTTACTCATATTATTAACCATATTATGCAGATATGATCGATTGAACGACAATTACTATACTTATTACATTTATTATCATCAATCTAACTCATATTATTAACCATATTATGCTTATATGCTCAATAGAACGACAATTACTGAACTTATTACATTCACTATTATCAATCTAACTCATATTATTAACCATATTATGCAGATATGATCGATTGAACGACAATTACTATACTTATTACTCTTATTATTATCAATCTAACTCATATTATTAGCCATATTATGCTTATATGATCGATAGTACGACAATTACTATACTCATTACTATTATCATTATCAATCTAACTCATATTATTAGCCATATTGTGGTTATATGACCGATAGAACGACAATTACTATACTTATTACGCTTACTATTATCAATCAAACTCATATTATTAGCCATATTATGTTTATATGATCGATAGAACGACAATTACTATACTTATTACTCTTATTATTATCAATCTAACTCATATTATTAGCCATATTATGCTTATATGATCGATACACGACAATTACTATACTCATTACTCTTATCATTATCAATCTAACTCCTATTATTAGCCATATTATGCATATATGCTCAATAGAACGACAATTACTGTACTTATTACACTCACTATTATCAATCTTACTCATATTATTAACCATATTATGCAGATATGGTCGATAGGACGACAATTACTATACTTATTACATTTATTATCATCAATCTAACTCATATTATTAACCATATTATGCAGATATGATCGATAGGACGACAATTACTATACTTATTACTCTTATTATTATCAATCTAACTCATATTCTTAGCCATATTATGCTTATATGATCGATAGAACGACAATTACTATACTTATTACTCTTATTATTATCAATCTAACTCATATTATTAACCATATTATGCTAATATGATCGATAGAACGACAATTACTATACTTATTACACTCACTATCATCAATCTATCTCATATTATTAAGCATATTATGCTTATATGATCGATAGAACTACAATTACTATACTCATTACACTCACTATTATCAATCTAACTCATATTATTAACCATATTATGCAGATATGATCGATAGAACTACAATTACTATACTCATTACTCTTATTATTATCAATCTAACTCATATTATTAGCCATATTATGCTTATATGATCGATAGAACCACAATTACTGTACTTATTATTCTTATTTTTATCAACCTAATTCTTATTATTGGCCACATTATACTTATATGATCGATAGAACTACAATTTCTATACTTATTACTCTTATTATTATCAATCTAACTCATATTATTAACCATATTATGCTTATATGAGCAATAGAACTGCAATTACTATACTTATTACACTCACTATTATCAATCTAACTCATATTATTAGCCATATTATGCCTATATGATCGATAGAACGACAATAACTATACTCATTACTCTTATTATTATCAATCTAACTCATATCATTAGCCATATTATGCTTATATGATCGATAGAACTAGAATTACTATACTTATTACTCTTATTATTATCGATCTAACTCATATTATTAACCATATTATGCTAATATGATCGATAGAACGACAATTACTATACCTATTACACTCACTATCATCAATCTAACTCATATTATTAGCCATATTATGCTTATATGATCGATAGAACTACAATTACTATACTTATTACTCTTATTATTATATATCTAACTCATATTATTAGCCATATTATGCCTATATGATCGATAGAACGACAATAACTATACTCATTACTCTTATTATTATCAATCTAACACATATCATTAGCCATATTATGCTTATATGATCGATAGAACTAGAATTACTATACTTATTACTCTTATTATTATCAATCTAACTCATATTATTAACCATATTATGCAGATATGATCGATAGAACTACAATTACTATACGCATTACTCTTATTATTATTATCAATCTAACTCATATTATTAGCCATATTATGCTTATATGATCGATAGAACCACAATTACTGTACTTATTATTCTTATTTCTATCAACCTAACTCATATTATTAGCCATATTATGCTTAAGTGATGGATAGATCGACAATTACTATACTTATTAGTCTTATTATTATCAATCTAATTCATATTATTAACCATATTATGCTTATATGAGCAATAGAACTACAATTACTATACTTATTACTCTTATTATTATCAATTTAACTCATATTATTAGCCATATTATGCTAAAATGACCGATAGAACGACAATTACTATACTTATCACACTCACTATAATCAATCTAACTCATATTATTAACCATATTATGCAGATATGATCGATAGGATGACAATTACTCTACTTATTATTCTTATATTTATCAATCTAACTCGTATTATTAACCATGTTATGCAGATATGATCGATAGGACGACAATTACTCTACTTATTATTCTTATTTTTATCAATCTAACTCATATTATTAACCATATTATGCAAATATGATCGATAGGACGACAATTACTATACTTATTACACTTTCTATCATCAATCTAACTCATATTATTAACCATATTATGCAGATATGATCGATAGGACGACAATTACTATACTTATTACTCTTATTATTATCAATCTAACTCATATTATTAGCCATATTATGCATATATGATCGATAGAACGACAATTACTATACCTATTACTCCTATTATTATCAATCTAACTTATATTATTAGCAATATTATGCTTATATGGCCGATAGTGCGACAATTACTATACTCATTACTCTTATCATTATCAATCTAACTCCTATTATTAGCCATATTATGCTTATATGCTCAATAGAACGACAATTACTGTACTTATTACACTCACTATTATCAATCTTACTCATATTATTAACCATATTATGCAGATATGATCGATTGAACGACAATTACTATACTTATTACGCTTATTATTATCAGTCTAACTCATATTATTAGCCATATTATGCTTGTATGATCGATATAACGACTGTTACTGTACTTACTACTCTTATTATTATCAATCTAGCTCATATTATTAGCCACATTATGCGTACATCATCGATAGAACGACAATTACTATACTTATTACACTCACTATTATCAATCTAACTCATATTATTAGCCATATTATGCTTATATGACCGATAGAACGACAATTACTATACTTATTACTCTTATTATTATCAATCTAACTCATATTATTAGCCATATTATGCTTATATGATCGATACACGACAATTACTATACTTATTACACTCATTATTATCAATCTAACTCATATTATTAGCCATATTATGCTTATATGATCGATATAACGACAATTACTGTACTTATTACTCTTATTATTATCAATCTAGCTCATATTATTAGCCACATTATGCTTATATCATCGATAGTACGACAATTACTATACTCATTACTCTTATTATTATCAATCTAACTCATATTATTAGCCATATTATGCTTATATGACCGATAGAACGACAATCACTATACTTATTACTCTTATTATTATTAATCTAACTCATATTATTAGCCATATTATGCTTATATGATCGATAGTACGACAATTACTATACTCATTACTCTTATCATTATCAATCTAACTCATATTATTAGCCATATTGTGGTTATATGACCGATAGAACGACAATTACTATACTTATTACGCTTACTATTATCAATCAAACTCATATTATTAGCCATATTATGTTTATATGATCGATAGTACGACAATTACTATACTCATTGCTCTTATTATTATCAATCTAACTCCTATTATTAGCCATATTATGCATATATGCTCAATAGAACGACAATTACTGTACTTATTACACTCACTATTATCAATCTTACTCATATTATTAACCATATTATGCAGATATGATCGATTGAACGACAATTACTATACTTATTACGCTTATTATTATCAGTCTAACTCATATTATTAGCCATATTATGCTTATATGCTCAATAGAATGACAATTACTGAACTTATTACATTCACTATTATCAATCTAACTCATATTATTAACCATATTATGCAGATATGATCGATTGAACGACAATTACTATACTTATTACTCTTATTATTATCAATCTAACTCATATTATTAGCCATATTATGCTTATATGACCGATAGAACGACAATTACTATACTTATTACTCTTATTATTATCAATCTAACTCATATTATTAGCCATATTATGCTTATATGACCGATGGAACGACAATTACTATACTTATTACTCTTATTATTATCAATCTATCTCATATTATTAGTCACATTATGCAGATATGACCGATAGAACGACAATTACTATACTTATTACTCTTATTGTTATCAATCTAACTCATATAATTAGCCATATTATGCTTATATGACCGATAGAACGACAATTACTATACTCATTACTCTTATCATTATCAATCTAACTCCTATTATTAGCCATATTATGCATATATGCTCAATAGAACGACAATTACTGTACTTATTACACTCACTATTATCAATCTTACTCATATTATTAACCATATTATGCAGATATGGTCGATTGAACGACAATTACTATACTTATTACGCTTATTATTATCAGTCTAACTCATACTATTAGCCATATTATGCTTATATGATCGATATAACGACAATTACTGTACTTACTACTCTTATTATTATCAATCTAGCTCATATTATTAGCCACATTATGCGTACATCATCGATAGTACGACAATTACTATACTCATTACTCTTACCATTATCAATCTAACTCATATTATTAACCATATTATGCAGATATGATCGATAGAACGACAATTACTAGACTTATTACGCTTATTATTATCAGTCTAACTCATATTATTAGCCATATTATGCTTATATGATCGATATAACGACAATTACTATACTCATATCTCTTATTATTATCAATCTAACTCATATTATTAGCCATATTATGCTTATATGATCGATAGAACGACAATTACTATACTTATTACACTCACTATTATCAATCTAACTCATATTATTAACCATATTATGCAGATATGATCGATTGAACGACAATTACTATACTTATTACTCTTATTATTATCAATCTAGCTCATATTATTAGCCATATTATGCTTATATGATCGATATAACGACAATTACTGTACTTATTACTCTTATTATTATCAATCTAGCTCATATTATTAGCCATATTATGCTTATATGATCGATAGAACGACAAGTACTATACTTATTACTCTTATTATTATCAATCTAACTCATATTATTAGCCATATTATGCATATATGATCGATAGAACGACAATTACTATACCTATTACTCCTATTATTATCAATCTAACTTATATTATTAGCCATATTATGCTTATATGGCCGATAGTGCGACAATTACTGTACTCATTACTCTTATTATTATCAATCTAACTCCTATTATTAGCCATATTATGCTTATATGCTCAATAGAACGACAATTACTGTACTTATTACACTCACTATTATCAATCTTACTCATATTATTAACCATATTATGCAGATATGATCGATTGAACGACAATTACTTGTAACGAGGCATATTTTCATTTGGTTGACTACCTTCTTTTTTTTTGGTTATGCCTCGTTACGAGGATCCTCCCAAATTGCCAGCCCCACTCCTCCGCCCAAGCGGACCCCCTCGCCGCTGGGGCAAGTATGAATGAGCGAGCGTGTGTGTTTTTCTTTTTTTTATTTTATTATATCGGACGCCACCCTTTTCCCCCCCTTTCTTTGCTGCCTCCAACCACCACCGAAGGAGCCGTCGTCGTCCCCGGTCGCGGAGGAACCTCTCCCTGAGTGACGGATGCGCGGGATGGTTCCACCAAAGAAGACCCCGGCTGTCCGGTCGCGGTGCCACCCCGTCACCCTCCGCGGGAGCGACCGGCAGCCACCACCGGGGAACGCCAGGCCTGGGGACAAGCCACCCCCAACTGCCACCTCGAGAGGGCCCCAGGACCTGGTCACCAGACGTCACCACGGAATGGCCCATCCTCGACGCCGGAATCCTCGGGGTGGGGGAATTCCGCGAACCGGGGAAGAAGATCTCGATCGGGAGAAGCCAGCGAGCCGCCGCGACGTAAAGTCTCCGTTTTTCGCCAAAAGCCCCGTTTCAGCCTGAATCGTTCTCTGTTTTTTTCTTTCTTTTGCGCGTTGCACCCAGTTTTGTTCCGTCTCTTTCTTTTGTTAATAGTAGTGCGTTCCGTTTTTATACTTTGTGTCATTTTGTATTGTGTGCCTGTGGATTATTCGTCGCCGCCGCCCCACCAAGGAATTTGTTTTTTGTGGAGTCCACCAGCGCAAAAAGGTAGGAGTCATCTCCTTACCCTTCTCTTTTTCTTTCTTGTTATTCATTTGCGCGTGGGCGAGGGCGATAGGACCCCTGGCCCCAGTGACGAGGACCCTAGAGGCCGCGGACGGTTCATACGACACCGTCCCCTCTCACTTAGTTTTTTTTTGTACGCTGTATTTTGGTATTTAGGACCAACGTCCCCTTGCTGTCCACGACCCCTGAGAGGGCGTGCTACCTGCGGGCGAATACCTCAGCGTTCTTTTGCATTTCTATATTTTCTGTACTCGCGCGTACCGTGAGCCCCCGCGCCGCGAAAGCCTCCCACGCAACTGGCGAGTCGACCCCTTTTCCTCGACCGTTGCTTGTAACGCGTGGGGCCCACGCGAATTCATTTTTTCTGTTTTGCTTACGTGGCCTACTTGGAGGCCCGAATAAAAGCACTTTCTATTGGATACGAACTCGCGGGTCTTTTACTAGTTTTTTCTGACCCCCTCTGATTCCCGCTCCCGACAGAGCAGCCGGAAGGGCGATTACTCCGGACGAGTGCATTAGCACTGGCGCCGCATTAAAGAAATCGTCCGTGGGTGTGAGCATCGGTGCGTGGAGGGCCGTTTTCCCTAACTGCCCCCACTCCAGGGAACCCCCTTCGGGCTCTCCCCCCACCGATCCGTCACATACTATACTTATTACTCTTATTATTATCAATCTAACTCATATTATTAGCCATATTATGCATATATGATCGATAGAACGACAATTACTATACCTATTACTCCTATTATTATCAATCTAACTTATATTATTAGCAATATTATGCTTATATGGCCGATGGAACGACAATTACTATACTCATTACTCTTATCATTATCAATCTAACTCATATTATTAGCCATATTATGCTTATATGATCGATAGAACGACAATTACTATACTTATTACACTCACTATTATCAATCTAACTCATATTATTAACCATATTATGCAGATATGATCGATTGGACGACAATTACTATACTTATTACTCTTATTATTATTAATCTAACTCATATTATTAGCCATATTATGCATATATGATCGATAGAACGACAATTACTATACCTATTACTCCTATTATTATCAATCTAACTCATTTTATTAGCCATATTATGCTTATATGACCGATGGAACGACAATTACTATACTTATTACTCTTATTATTATCAATCTATCTCATATTATTAGTCACATTATGCAGATATGACCGATAGAACGACAATTACTATACTTATTACTCTTATTGTTATCAATCTAACTCATATAATTAGCCATATTATGCTTATATGACCGATAGAACGACAATTACTATACTCATTACTCTTATCATTATCAATCTAACTCCTATTATTAGCCATATTATGCATATATGCTCAATAGAACGACAATTACTGTACTTATTACACTCACTATTATCAATCTTACTCATATTATTAACCATATTATGCAGATATGATCGATTGAACGACAATTACTATACTTATTACGCTTATTATTATCAGTCTAACTCATATTATTAGCCATATTATGCTTATATGATCGATATAACGACAATTACTGTACTTTCTACTCTTATTATTATCAATCTAGCTCATATTATTAGCCACATTATGCGTACATCATCGATAGAACGACAACTACTATACTTATTACACTCACTATTATCAATCTAACTCATATTATTAGTCACATTATGCTTATATGACAGATAGAACGACAATTACTATACTTATTACTCTTATTATTATCAATCTAACTCATATTATTAGCCATATTATGCTTGTATGATCGATATAACCACAATTACTGTACTTACTACTCTTATTATTATCAATCTAGCTCATATTATTAGCCACATTATGCGTACATCATCGATAGAACGACAATTACTATACTTATTACACTCACTATTATCAATCTAACTCATATTATTAGCCATATTATGCTTATATGACCGATAGAACGACAATTACTATACTTATTACTCTTATTATTATCAATCTAACTCATATTGTTAGCCATATTATGCTTATATGATCGATAGAACGACAATTACTATAATTAATACTCTTATTATTATCAATCTAACTCATATTATTAGCCATATTATGCTTATATGATCGATACACGACAATTACTATACTTATTACACTCATTATTATCAATCTAACTCATATTATTAGCCATATTATGCTTATATGATCGATATAACGACAATTACTGTACTTATTACTCTTATTATTATCAATCTAGCTCATATTATTAGCCACATTATGCTTATATCATCGATAGTACGACAATTACTATACTCATTACTCTTATTATTATCAATCTAACTCATATTATTAGCCATATTATGCTTATATGACCGATAGAACGACAATCACTATACTTATTACTCTTATTATTATTAATCTAACTCATATTATTAGCCATATTATGCTTATATGATCGATAGTACGACAATTACTATACCCATTACTCTTATCATTATCAATCTAACTCATATTATTAGCCATATTGTGGTTATATGACCGATAGAACGACAATTACTATACTTATTACTCTTATTATTATCAATCTAACTCATATTATTAGCCATATTATGCTTATATGATCGATACACGACAATTACTGTACTTAGTACTCTTATTATTATCAATCTAGCTCATATTATTAGCCACATTATGCAGATATGACCGATAGAACGACAATTACTATACTTATTACTCTTATTGTCATCAATCTAACTCATATAATTAGCCATATTATGCTTATATGACCGATAGAACGACAATTACTATACTCATTACTCTTATCATTATCAATCTAACTCCTATTATTAGCCATATTATGCATATATGCTCAATAGAACGACAATTACTGTACTTATTACACTCACTATTATCAATCTTACTCATATTATTAACCATATTATGCAGATATGATCGATTGAACGACAATTACTATACTTATTACGCTTATTATTATCAGTCTAACTCATATTATTAGCCATATTATGCTTATATGATCGATATAACGACAATTACTGTACTTACTACTCTTATTATTATCAATCTAGCTCGTATTATTAGCCACATTATACGTACATCATCGATAGAACGACAACTACTATACTTATTACACACACTATTATCAATCTAACTCATATTATTAGTCATATTATGCTTATATGACAGATAGAACGACAATTACTATACTTAATACTCTTATTATTATCAATCTAGTTCATATTATTAGCCACATTATGCTTATATCATCGATAGTACGACAATTACTATACTCATTACTCTTATTATTATCAATCTAACTCATATTATTAGCCATATTATGCTTATATGACCGATAGAACGACATTCACTATACTTATTACTCTTATTATTATTAATCTAACTCATATTATTAGCCATATTATGCTTATATGATCGATAGTACGACAATTACTATACTCATTACTCTTATCATTATCAATCTAACTCATATTATTAGCCATATTGTGGTTATATGATCGATATAACGACAATTACTGTACTTACTACTCTTATTATTATCAATCTAGCTCATATTATTAGCCACATTATGCGTACATCATCGATAGAACGACAACTACTATGCTTATTACACTCACTATTATCAATCTAACTCATATTATTAGTCATATTATGCTTATATGACAGATAGAACGACAATTACTATACTTATTACTCTTATTATTATCAATCTAACTCATATTGTTAGCCATACTATGCTTATATGATCGATAGAACGACAATTACTATACTTATTACTCTTATTGTCATCAATCTAACTCATATAATTAGCCATATTATGCTTATATGACCGATAGAACGACAATTACTATACTCATTACTCTTATCATTATCAATCTAACTCCTATTATTAGCCATATTATGCATATATGCTCAATAGAACGACAATTACTGTACTTATTACACTCACTATTATCAATCTTACTCATATTATTAACCATATTATGCAGATATGATCGATTGAACGACAATTACTATACTTATTACGCTTATTATTATCAGTCTAACTCATATTATTAGCCATATTATGCTTATATGATCGATATAACGACAATTACTGTACTTACTACTCTTATTATTATCAATCTAGCTCGTATTATTAGCCACATTATACGTACATCATCGATAGAACGACAACTACTATACTTATTACACACACTATTATCAATCTAACTCATATTATTAGTCATATTATGCTTATATGACAGATAGAACGACAATTACTATACTTAATACTCTTATTATTATCAATCTAGTTCATATTATTAGCCACATTATGCTTATATCATCGATAGTACGACAATTACTATACTCATTACTCTTATTATTATCAATCTAACTCATATTATTAGCCATATTATGCTTATATGACCGATAGAACGACATTCACTATACTTATTACTCTTATTATTATTAATCTAACTCATATTATTAGCCATATTATGCTTATATGATCGATAGTACGACAATTACTATACTCATTACTCTTATCATTATCAATCTAACTCATATTATTAGCCATATTGTGGTTATATGATCGATATAACGACAATTACTGTACTTACTACTCTTATTATTATCAATCTAGCTCATATTATTAGCCACATTATGCGTACATCATCGATAGAACGACAACTACTATGCTTATTACACTCACTATTATCAATCTAACTCATATTATTAGTCATATTATGCTTATATGACAGATAGAACGACAATTACTATACTTATTACTCTTATTATTATCAATCTAACTCATATTGTTAGCCATACTATGCTTATATGATCGATAGAACGACAATTACTATACTTATTACTCTTATTATTATCAATCTAACTCATATTATTAGCCATATTATGCTTATATGATCGATACACGACAATTACTATACTTATTACACTCATTATTATCAATCTAACTCATATTATTAGCCATATTATGCTTATATGATCGATATAACGACAATTACTGTACTTATTACTCTTATTATTATCAATCTAGCTCATATTATTAGCCACATTATGCTTATATCATCGATAGTACGACAATTACTATACTCATTACTCTTATTATTATCAATCTAACTCATATTATTAGCCATATTATGCTTATATGATCGATATAACGACAATCACTATACTTATTACTCTTATTATTATTAGTCTAACTCATATTATTAGCCATATTATGCTTATATGATCGATAGTACAATTACTATACTCATTACTCTTATCATTATCAATCTAACTCATATTATTAGCCATATTGTGGTTATATGACCGATAGAACGACAATTACTATACTTATTACGCTTACTATTATCAATCAAACTCATATTATTAACCATATTATGTTTATATGATCGATAGTACGACAATCGCTATACTCATTGCTCTTATTATTATCAATCTAACTTCTATTATTAGCCATATTATGCATATATGCTCAATAGAACGACAATTACTGTACTTATTACACTCACTATTATCAATCTTACTCATATTATTAACCATATTATGCAGATATTATCGATTGAACGACAATTACTATACTTATTACGCTTATTATTATCAGTCTAACTCATATTATTAGCCATATTATGCTTATATGCTCAATAGAACGACAATTACTGAACTTATTACATTCACTATTATCAATCTAACTCATATTATTAACCATATTATGCAGATATGATCGATTGAACGACAATTACTATACTTATTACTCTTATTATTATCAATCTAACTCATATTATTAACCATATTATGCAGATATGATCGATTGAACGACAATTACTATACTTATTACGCTTATTATTATCAGTCTACCTCATATTATTAGCCATATTATGCTTATATGATCGATATAACGACAATTACTATACTTATTACTCTTATTATTATCAGTCTAACTCATATTATTAGCCATATTATGCTTATATGATCGATATAACGACAATTACTATACTCATTACTCTTATTATTATCAATCTAACTCATATTATTAGCCATATTATGCTTATATGACCGATAGAATGACAATCACTATACTTATTACTCTTATTATTATTAATCTAACTCATATTATTAGCCATATTATGCTTATATGATCGATAGTACGACAATCACTATACTCATTACTCTTATCATTATCAATCTAACTCATATTATTAGCCATATTGTGGTTATATGACCGATAGAACGACAATTACTATACTTATTACGCTTACTATTATCAATCAAACTCATATTATTAGCCATATTATGTTTATATGATCGATAGTACGACAATCACTATACTCATTGCTTTTATTATTATCAATCTAACTCCTATTATTAGCCATATTATGCATATATGCTCAATAGAACGACAATTACTGTACTTATTACACTCACTATTATCAATCTTACTCATATTATTAACCATATTATGCAGATATGATCGATTGGACGACAATTACTATACTTATTACGCTTATTATTATCAGTCTAACTCATATTATTAGCCATATTATGCTTATATGCTCAATAGAACGACAATTACTGAACTTATTACATTCACTATTATCAATCTAACTCATATTATTAACCATATTATGCAGATATGCTCGATTGAACGACAATTACTATACTTATTACTCTTATTATTATCAATCTTACTCATATTATTAACCATATTATGCAGATATTATCGATTGAACGACAATTACTATACTTATTACGCTTATTATTATCAGTCTACCTCATATTATTAGCCATATTATGCTTATATGATCGATATAACGACAATTACTATACTTATTACGCTTATTATTATCAGTCTAACTCATATTATTAGCCACATTATGCTTATATGATCGATATAACGACAATTACTATACTCATTACTCTTATTATTATCAATCTAACTCATATTATTAGCCATATTATGCTTATATGACCGATAGAACGACAATCACTATACTTATTACTCTTATTATTATTAATCTAACTCATATTATTAGCCATATTATGCTTATATGATCGATAGTACGACAATTACTATACTCATTACTCTTATCATTATCAATCTAACTCATATTATTAGAAATATTGTGGTTATATGACCGATAGAACGACAATTACTATACTTATTACGCTTACTATTATCAATCAAACTCATATTATTAGCCATATTATGTTTATATGATCGATAGTACGACAATCACTATACTCATTGCTTTTATTATTATCAATCTAACTCCTATTATTAGCCATATTATGCATATATGCTCAATAGAACGACAATTACTGTACTTATTACACTCACTATTATCAATCTTACTCATATTATTAACCATATTATGCAGATATGATCGATTGAACGACAATTACTATACTTATTACGCTTATTATTATCAGTCTATCTCATATTATTAGCCATATTATGCTTATATGCTCAATAGAACGACAATTACTGAACTTATTACATTCACTATTATCAATCTAACTCATATTATTAACCATATTATGCAGATATGATCGATTGAACGACAATTACTATACTTATTACTCTTATTATTATCAATCTAGCTCATATTATTAGCCACATTATGCGTACATCATCGATAGAACGACAACTACTATACTTATTACACTCACTATTATCAATCTAACTCATATTATTAGTCATATTATGCTTATATGACAGATAGAACGACAATTACTATTCTTATTACTCTTATTATTATCAATCTAACTCATATTGTTAGCCATATTATGCTTATATGATCGATAGAACGACAATTACTATACTTATTACTCTTATTATTATCAATCTAACTCATATTATTAGCCATATTATGCTTATATGATCGATATAACGACAATTACTGTACTTATTACTCTTATTATTATCAATCTAGCTCATATTATTAGCCACATTATGCTTATATCATCGATAGTACGACAATTACTATACTCATTACTCTTATTATTATCAATCTAACTCATATTATTAGCCATATTATGCTTATATGACCGATAGAACGACAATCACTATACTTATTACTCTTATTATTATTAGTCTAACTCATATTATTAGCCATATTATGCTTATATGATCGATAGTACAATTACTATACTCATTACTCTTATCATTATCAATCTAACTCATATTATTAGCCATATTGTGGTTATATGATCGATAGAACGACAATTACTATACTTATTACTCTTATTATTATCAATCTAACTCATATTATTAGCCATATTATGCTTATATGATCGATATAACGACAATTACTGTACTTACTACTCTTATTATTATCAATCTAGCTCATATTATTAGCCACATTATGCGTACATCATCGATAGAACGACAACTACTATACTTATTACACTCACTATTATCAATCTAACTCATATTATTAGTCATATTATGCTTATATGACAGATAGAACGACAATTACTATACTTATTACTCTTATTATTATCAATCTAACTCATATTGTTAGCCATATTATGCTTATATGACCGATAGAACGACAATTACTATACTCATTACTCTTATCATTATCAATCTAACTCCTATTATTAGCCATATTATGCATATATGCTCAATAGAACGACAATTACTGTACTTATTACACTCACTATTATCAATCTTACTCATATTATTAACCATATTATGCAGATATGATCGATTGAACGACAATTACTATACTTATTACGCTTATTATTATCAGTCTAACTCATATTATTAGCCATATTATGCTTATATGATCGATATAGCGACAATTACTATACTTATTACGCTTATTATTATCAGTCTAACTCATATTATTAGCCATATTATGCTTATATGATCGATATAACGACAATTACTATACTTATTACTCTTATTATTATCAATCTAACTCATTTTATTAGCCATATTATGCTTTTATGATCGATAGAACGACAATTACTATACTTATTACTCTTATTATTATCAATCTGACCTATATTATTAGCCATATTATGCTTATATGACCGATAGAACGACAATTACTATACTTATTACTCTTATTATTATCAATCTAACTCATATTATTAGCCATATTATGCTTATATGACCGATGGAACGACAATTACTACACTTATTACGCTTACTATTATCAATCTAACTCATATTATTAGGCATATTATGCTTATATGATCGATAGAACGACAATTACTATACTTATTACACTCATTATTATCACTCCAACTCATATTATTAAACATATTATGCAGATATTATCGATGGAACGACAATTACTATACATATTACTCCTATTATTATCAATCTAACTCCTATTATTAGCCATATTATGCATATATGCTCAATAGAACGACAATTACTGTACTTATTACACTCACTATTATCAATCTTACTCATATTATTAACCATATTATGCAGATATGATCGATTGAACGACAATTACTATACTTATTACGCTTATTATTATCAGTCTAACTCATATTATTAGCCATATTATGCTTATATGATCGATATAACGACAATTACTGTACTTATTACTCTTATTATTATCAATCTAGCTCATATTATTAGCCACATTATGCTTATATCATCGATAGTACGACAATTACTATACTCATTACTCTTATTATTATCAATCTAACTCATATTATTAGCCATATTATGCTTATATGATCGATAGAACGACAATTACTATATTTATTACACTCACTATTATCAATCTACCTCATATTATTAACCATATTATGCAGATATGATCGATTGAACGACAATTACTTGTAACGAGGCATATTTTCATTTGGTTGACTACCTTCTTTTTTTTGGTTATGCCTCGTTACGAGGATCCTCCCAAATTGCCAGCCCCACTCCTGCGCCCAAGCGGACCCCCTCGCCGCTGGGGCAAGTATGAATGAGCGAGCGTGTGTGTTTTTCTTTTTCTATTTTATTATATCGGACGCCACCCTTTTCCCCCCATTTCTTTGCTGCCTCCAACCACCACCGAAGGAGCCGTCGTCGTCCCCGGTCGCGGAGGAACCTCTCCCTGAGTGACGGATGCGCGGGATGGATCCACCAAAGAAGACCCCGGCTGTCCGGTCGCGGTGCCACCCCGTCACCCTCCGCGGGAGCGACCGGCAGCCGCCACCGGGGAGCGCCAGGCCTGGGGACAAGCCACCCCCAACTGCCACCTCGAGAGGGCCCCAGGACCTGGCCACCAGACGTCACCACGGAATGGCCCATCCTCGACGCCGGAATCCTCGGGGTGGGGGAATTCCGCGAACCGGGGAAGAAGATCTCGATCGGGAGAAGCCAGCGAGCCGCCGCGACGTAAAGTCTCCGTTTTTCGCCAAAAGCCCCGTTTCAGCCTGAATCGTTCTCTGTTTTTTTCTTTCTTTTGCGCGTTGCACCCAGTTTTGTTCCGTCTCTTTCTTTTGTTAATAGTAGTGCGTTCCGTTTTTATACTTTGTGTCATTTTGTATTGTGTGCCTGTGGATTATTCGTCGCCGCCGCCCCACCGAGGAATTTGTTTTTTGTGGAGTCCACCAGCGCAAAAAGGTAGGAGTCATCTCCTTACCCTTCTCTTTTTCTTTGTTGTTATTCATTTGCGCGTGGGCGAGGGCGATAGGACCCCTGGCCCCAGTGACGAGGACCCTAGAGGCCGCGGACGGTTCATACGACACCGTCCCCTCTCACTTAGTTTTTTTTTGTACGCTGTATTTTGGTATTTAGGACCAACGTCCCCTTGCTGTCCACGACCCCTGAGAGGGCGTGCTCCCTGCGGGCGAATACCTCAGCGTTCTTTTGCATTTCTATATTTTCTGTACTCGCGCGTACCGTGAGCCCCCGCGCCGCGAAAGCCTCCCACGCAACTGGCGAGTCGACCCCTCTTCCTCGACCGTTGCTTGTAACGCGTGGGGCCCACGCGAATTCATTTTTTCTGTTTTGCTTACGTGGCCTACTTGGAGGCCCCAATAAAAGCACTTTCTATTGGATACGAACTCGCGGGTCTTTTACTAGTTTTTTCTGACCCCCTCTGATTCCCGCTCCCGACAGAGCAGCCGGAAGGGCGATTACTCCGGACAAGTGCATTAGCACTGGCGCCCCATTAAAGAAATCGTCCGTGGGTGTGAGCATCGGTGCGTGGAGGGCCGTTTTCCCTAACTGCCCCCATTCCAGGGAACCCCCTTCGGGCTCTCCCCCACCGATCCGTCACATACTATACTTATTACTCTTATTATTATCAATCTAACTCATATTATTAGCCATATTATGCTTATATGATCGATATAACGACAATTACTGTACTTATTACTCTTATTATTATCAATCTAGCTCATATTATTAGCCACATTATGCTTATATCATCGATAGTACGACAATTACTATACTTATTACTCTTATTATTATCAATCTAACTCATATTATTAGCCATATTATGCTTATATGACCGATAGAACGACAATTACTATACTTATTACTCTTATTATTATCAATCTAACTCATATTATTAGCCATATTATGCATATATGATCGATAGAACGACAATTACTATACCTATTACTCCTATTATTATCAATCTAACTTATATTATTAGCAATATTATGCTTATATGGCCGATAGTGCGACAATTACTGTACTCATTACTCTTATTATTATCAATCTAACTCATATTATTAGCGATATTATGCTTATATCATCTATAGAACGACAATTACTATACTTATTACACTCACTATTATCAATCTAACTCATATTATTAACCATATTATGCAGATATGACCGATAGAACGACAATTACTATACTTATTACTCTTATTATTATCAATCCAACTCATTTTATTAGCCATATTATGCTTTTATGATCGATAGAACGACAATTACTATACTTATTACTCTTATTATTATCAATCTAACTCATATTATTAGCCATATTATGCTTATATGACCGATAGAACGACAATTACTATACTTATTACTCTTATTATTATGAATCTAACTCATATTATTAGCCATATTATGCTTATATGACCGATGGAACGACAATTACTATACTCATTACTCTTATCATTATCAATCTAACTCATATTATTAGCCATATTATGCTTATATGATCGATAGAACGACAATTACTATACTTATTACACTCACTATTATCAATCTAACTCATATTATTAACCATATTATGCAGATATGATCGATTGAACGACAATTACTATACTTATTACTCTTATTATTATCAATCTAACTCATATTATTAGCCATATTATGCATATATGATCGATAGAACGACAATTACTATACCTATTACTCCTATTATTATCAATCTAACTTATATTATTAGCAATATTATGCTTATATGGCCGATAGTGCGACAATTACTGTACTCATTACTCTTATTATTATCAATCTACCTCATATTATTAGCGATATTATGCTTATATCATCTATAGAACGACAATTACTATACTTATTACACTCACTATTATCAATCTAACTCATATGATTAGGCATATTATGCTTATATGACCAATAGAACGACAATTACTATACTTATTACTCTTATTATTATTAATCTAACTCAAATTATTAGCCATATTATGCTTATATGATCGATAGTACGACAATTACTATACTCATTACTCTTATCATTATCAATCTAACTCCTATTATTAGCCATATTATGCTTATATGCTCAATAGAACGACAATTACTGTACTTATTACACTCACTATTATCAATCTTACTCATATTATTAACCATATTATGCAGATATGATCGATTGAACGACAATTACTATACTTATTACGCTTATTATTATCAGTCTAACTCATATTATTAGCCATATTATGCTTGTATGATCGATATAACGACAATTACTGTACTTACTACTCTTATTATTATCAATCTAGCTCATATTATTAGCCACATTATGCGTACATCATCGATAGAACGACAATTACTATACTTATTACACTCACTATCATCAATCTAACTCATATTATTAGCCATATTATGCTTATATGACCGATAGAACGACAATTACTATACTTATTACTCTTATTATTATCAATCTAACTCATATTGTTAGCCATATTATGCTTATATGATCGATAGAGCGACAATTAATATACTTATTTCTCTTATTATTATCAATCTAACTCATATTATTAGCCCTATTATGCTTATATGATCGATACACGACAATTACTATACTTATTACACTCATTATTATCAATCTAACTCATATTATTAGCCATATTATGCTTATATGATCGATATAACGACAATTACTGTACTTATTACACTTATTATTATCAATCTAGCTCATATTATTAGCCACATTATGCTTATATCATCGATAGTACGACAATTACTATACTCATTACTCTTATTATTATCAATCTAACTCATATTATTAGCCATATTATGCTTATATGACCGATAGAACGACAATCACTATACTTATTACTCTTATTATTATTAATCTAACTCATATTATTAGCCATATTATGCTTATATGATCGATAGTACGACAATTACTATACTCATTACTCTTATCATTATCAATCTAACTCATATTATTAGCCATATTGTGGTTATATGACCGATAGAACGACAATTACTATACTTATTACGCTTACTATTATCAATCAAACTCATATTATTAGCCATAGTATGTTTATATGATCGATAGTACGACAATTACTATACTCATTACTCTTATTATTATTAATCTAACTCATATTATTAGCCATATTATGCTTATATGATCGATAGTACGACAATTACTATACTCATTACTCTTATCATTATCAATCTAACTCATATTATTAGCCATATTGTGGTTATATAACCGATAGAACGACAATTACTATACTTATTACGCTTACTATTATCAATCAAACTCATATTATTAGCCATATTATGTTTATATGATCGATAGTACGACAATTACTATACTCATTACTCTTATTATTATTAATCTAACTCATATTATTAGCCATATTATGCTTATATGATCGATAGTACGACAATTACTATACTCATTACTCTTATCATTATCAATCTAACTCATATTATTAGCCATATTGTGGTTATATGACCGATAGAACGACAATTACTGAACTTATTACATTCACTATTATCAATCTAACTCATATTATTAACCATATTATGCAGATATGATCGATTGAACGACAATTACTATACTTATTACTCTTATTATTATCAATCTAACTCATATTATTAGCCATATTATGCTTATATGACCGATAGAACGACAATTACTATACTTATTACTCTTATTATTATCAATCTAACTCATATTATTAGCCATATTATGCTTATATGACCGATGGGACGACAATTACTATACTTATTACTCTTATTATTATCAATCTAACTCATATTATTAGTCACATTATGCAGATATGACCGATAGAACGACAATTACTATACTTATTACTCTTATTGTTATCAATCTAACTCATATAATTAGCCATATTATGCTTATATGACCGATAGAACGACAATTACTATACTCATTACTCTTATCATTATCAATCTAGCTCATATTATTAGCCACATTATGCGTACATCATCGATAGAACGACAACTACTATACTTATTACACTCACTATTATCAATCTAACTCATATTATTAGCCATATTATGCCTATATGACCGATAGAACGACAATCACTATACTTATTACTCTTATTATTATTTATCTAACTCATATTATTAGCCATATTATGCTTATATGATCGATAGTACGACAATTACTATACTCATTACTCTTATCATTATCAATCTAACTCATATTATTAGCCATATTGTGGTTATATGACCGATAGAACGACAATTACTATACTTATTACGCTTACTATTATCAATCAAACTCATATTATTAGCCATATTATGTTTATATGATCGATAGTACGACAATTACTATACTCATTACTCTTATTATTATTAATCTAACTCATATTATTAGCCATATTATGCTTATATGATCGATAGTACGACAATTACTATACTCATTACTCTTATCATTATCAATCTAACTCATATTATTAGCCATATTGTGGTTATATGACCGATAGAACGACAATTACTGAACTTATTACATTCACTATTATCAATCTAACTCATATTATTAACCATATTATGCAGATATGATCGATTGAACGACAATTACTATACTTATTACTCTTATTATTATCAATCTAACTCATATTATTAGCCATATTATGCTTATATGACCGATAGAACGACAATTACTATACTTATTACTCTTACTATTATCAATCTAACTCATATTATTAGCCATATTATGCTTATATGACCGATGGAATGACAATTACTATACTTATTACTCTTATTATTATCAATCTAACTCATATTATTAGTCACATTATGCAGATATGACCGATAGAACGACAATTACTATACTTATTACTCTTATTGTTATCAATCTAACTCATATAATTAGCCATATTATGCTTATATGACCGATAGAACGACAATTACTATACTCATTACTCTTATCATTATCAATCTAACTCCTATTATTAGCCATATTATGCATATATGCTCAATAGAACGACAATTACTGTACTTATTACACTCACTATTATCAATCTTACTCATATTATTAACCATATTATGCAGATATGATCGATTGAACGACAATTACTATACTTATTACGCTTATTATTATCAGTCTAACTCATATTATTAGCCATATTATGCTTATATGGTCGATATAACGACAATTACTGTACTTACTACTCTTATTATTATCAATCTAGCTCATATTATTAGCCACATTATGCGTACATCATCGATAGAACGACAACTACTATACTTATTACACTCACTGTTATCAATCTAACTCATATTATTAGTCATATTATGCTTATATGACAGATAGAACGACAATTACTATACTTATTACTCTTATTATTATCAATCTAACTCATATTGTTAGCCATATTATGCTTATAAGATCGATAGAACGACAATTACTATACTTATTACTCTTATTATTATCAATCTAACTCATATTATTAGCCATATTATGCTTATATGATCGATATAACGACAATTACTGTACTTATTACTCTTATTATTATCAATCTAGCTCATATTATTAGCCACATTATGCTTATCATCGATAGTACGACAATTACTATACTCATTACTCTTATTATTATCAATCTAACTCATATTATTAGCCATATTATGCTTATATGACCGATAGAACGACAATCACTATACTTATTACTCTTATTATTATTAGTCTAACTCATATTATTAGCCATATTATGCTTATATGATCGATAGTACAATTACTATACTCATTACTCTTATCATTATCAATCTAACTCATATTATTAGCCATATTGTGGTTATATGATCGATAGAACGACAATTACAATACTTATTACTCTTATTATTATCAATCTAACTCATATTATTAGTCACATTATGCAGATATGACCGATAGAACGACAATTACTATACTTATTACTCTTATTGTTATCAATCTAACTCATATTATTAGCCATATTATGCTTATATGATCGATAGTACAATTACTATACTCATTACTCTTATCATTATCAATCTAACTCATATTATTAGCCATATTGTGGTTATATGACCGATAGAACGACAATTACTATACTTATTACGCTTACTATTATCAATCAAACTCATATTATTAGCCATATTATGTTTATATGATCGATAGTACGACAATTACTATACTCATTGCTCTTATTATTATCAATCTAACTCCTATTATTAGCCATATTATGCATATATGCTCAATAGAACGACAATTACTGTACTTATTACACTCACTATTATCAATCTTACTCATATTATTAACCATATTATGCAGATATGATCGATTGAACGACAATTACTATACTTATTACGCTTATTATTATCAGTCTAACTCATATTATTAGCCATATTATGCTTATATGATCGATATAACGACAATTACTGTACTTACTACTCTTATTATTATCAATCTAGCTCATATTATTAGCCACATTATGCGTACATCATCGATAGAACGACAACTACTATACTTATTACACTCACTATTATCAATCTAACTCATATTATTAGTCATATTATGCTTATATGACAGATAGAACGACAATTACTATACTTATTACTCTTATTATCATCAATCTAACTCATATTGTTAGCCATATTATGCTTCTATGATCGATAGAACGACAATTACTATACTTATTACTCTTATTATTATCAATCTAACTCATATTATTAGCCATATTATGCTTATATGATCGATACACGACAATTACTATACTTATTACACTCATTATTATCAATCTAACTCATATTATTAGCCATATTATGCTTATATGATTGATATAACGACAATTACTGTACTTATTACTCTTATTATTATCAATCTAGCTCATATTATTAGCCACATTATGTTTATATCATCGATAGTACGACAATTACTATACTCATTACTCTTATTATTATCAATCTAACTCATATTATTAGCCATATTATGCTTATATGACCGATAGAACGACAATCACTATACTTATTACACTTATTATTATTAGTCTAACTCATATTATTAGCCATATTATGCTTATATGATCGATAGTACAATTACTATACTCATTACTCTTATCATTATCAATCTAACTCATATTATTAGCCATATTGTGGTTATATGACCGATAGAACGACAATTACTATACTTATTACGCTTACTATTATCAATCAAACTCATATTATTAGCCATATTATGTTTATATGATCGATAGTACGACAATTACTATACTCATTACTCTTATTATTATTAATCTAACTCATATTATTAGCCATATTATGCTTCTATGATCGATAGTACAACAATTACTATACTCATTACTCTTATCATTATCAATCTAACTCATATTATTAGCCATATTGTGGTTATATGACCGATAGAACGACAATTACTGAACTTATTACATTCACTATTATCAATCTAACTCATATTATTAACCATATTATGCAGATATGATCGATTGAACGACAATTACTATACTTATTACTCTTATTATTATCAATCTAACTCATATTATTAGCCATATTATGCTTACATGACCGATAGAACGACAATTACTATACTTATTACTCTTACTATTATCAATCTAACTCATATTATTAGCCATATTATGCTTATATGACCGATGGAATGACAATTACTATACTTATTACTCTTATTATTATCAATCTAACTCATATTATTAGTCACATTATGCAGATATGACCGATAGAACGACAATTACTATACTTATTACTCTTATTGTTATCAATCTAACTCATATAATTAGCCATATTATGCTTATATGACCGATAGAACGACAATTACTATACTCATTACTCTTATCATTATCAATCTAACACCTATTATTAGCCATATTATGCATATATGCTCAATAGAACGACAATTACTGTACTTATTACACTCACTATTATCAATCTTACTCATATTATTAACCATATTATGCAGATATGATCGATTGAACGACAATTACTATACTTATTACGCTTATTATTATCAGTCTAACTCATATTATTAGCCATATTATGCTTATATGGTCGATATAACGACAATTACTGTACTTACTACTCTTATTATTATCAATCTAGCTCATATTATTAGCCACATTATGCGTACATCATCGATAGAACGACAACTACTATACTTATTACACTCACTATTATCAATCTAACTCATATTATTAGTCATATTATGCTTATATGACAGATAGAACGACAATTACTATACTTATTACTCTTATTATTATCAATCTAACTCATATTGTTAGCCATATTATGCTTATATGATCGATAGAACGACAATTACTATACTTATTACTCTTATTATTATCAATCTAACTCATATTATTAGCCATATTATGCTTATATGACCGATAGAACGACAATTACTATACTTATTACTCTTACTATTATCAATCTAACTCATATTATTAGCCATATTATGCTTATATGACCGATGGAACGACAATTACTATACTTATTACTCTTATTATTATCAATCTAACTCATATTATTAGTCACATTATGCAGATATGACCGATAGAACGACAATTACTATACTTATTACTCTTATTGTTATCAATCTAACTCATATAATTAGCCATATTATGCTTATATGACCGATAGAACGACAATTACTATACTCATTACTCTTATCATTATCAATCTAACTCCTATTATTAGCCATATTATGCATATATGCTCAATAGAACGACAATCACTGTACTTATTACACTCACTATTATCAATCTTACTCATATTATTAACCATATTATGCAGATATGATCGATTGAACGACAATTACTATACTTATTACGCTTATTATTATCAGTCTAACTCATATTATTAGCCATATTATGCTTATATGGTCGATATAACGACAATTACTGTACTTACTACTCTTATTATTATCAATCTAGCTCATATTATTAGCCACATTATGCGTACATCATCGATAGAACGACAACTACTATACTTATTACACTCACTATTATCAATCTAACTCATATTATTAGTCATATTATGCTTATATGACAGATAGAACGACAATTACTATACTTATTACTCTTATTATTATCAATCTAACTCATATTGTTAGCCATATTATGCTTATATGATCGATAGAACGACAATTACTATACTTATTACTCTTATTATTATCAATCTAACTCATATTATTAGCCATATTATGCTTATATGATCGATATAACGACAATTACTGTACTTATTACTCTTATTATTATCAATCTAGCTCATATTATTAGCCACATTATGCTTATATCATCGATAGTACGACAATTACTATACTCATTACTCTTATTATTATCAATCTAACTCATATTATTAGCCATATTATGCTTATATGACCGATAGAACGACAATCACTATACTTATTACTCTTATTATTATTAGTCTAACTCATATTATTAGCCATATTATGCTTATATGATCGATAGTACAATTACTATACTCATTACTCTTATCATTATCAATCTAACTCATATAATTAGCCATATTATGCTTATATGACCGATGGAACGACAATTACTATACTTATTACGCTTACTATTATCAATCTAACTCATATTATTAGGCATATTATGCTTATATGATCGATAGAACGACAATTACTATACTTATTACACTCATTATTATCACTCCAACTCATATTATTAAACATATTATGCAGATATTATCGATAGAACGACAATTACTATACATATTACTCCTATTATTATCAATCTAGCTCATATTATCAGCCATATTATGCTTATATGATCGATAGAACGACAATTACAATACTTATTACTCTTATTATTATCAATCTAACTCATATTATTAGTCACATTATGCAGATATGACCGATAGAACGACAATTACTATACTTATTACTCTTATTGTTATCAATCTAACTCATATTATTAGCCATATTATGCTTATATGATCGATAGAACGACAAGTACTATACTTATTACTCTTATTATTATCAATCTAACTCATATAATTAGCCATATTATGCTTATATGACCGATAGAACGACAATTACTATACTTTGTACTCTTATTATTATTCATCTAACTCATATTATTAACCATATTATGCAGATATGATCGATTGAACGACAATTACTATACTTATTACGCTTATTGTTATCAGTCTAACTCATATTATTAGCCATATTATGCTTATATGATCGACATAACGACAATTACTGTACTTACTACTCTTATTATTATCAATCTAGCTCATATTATAAGCCACATTATGCGTATATCATCGATAGAACGACAATTACTATACTTATTACACTCACTATTATCAATCTAACTCATATTATTAACCATATTATGCAGATATGACCGATAGAACGACAATTACTATACTTATTACTCTTATTATTATCAATCTAACTCATATTGTTAGCCATATTATGCTTATATGATTGATAGAACGACAATTACTATACTTATTACACTCATTATTATCACTCCAACTCATATTATTAAACATATTATGCAGATACTATCGATAGAACTACAATTACTATACTTATTACTCCTATTATTATCACTCCGACTCATATTATTAAACATATTATGCAGATATTATCGATAGAACGACAATTACTATACATATTACTCTTATTATTATCAATCTAGCTCATATTACCAGCCATATTATGCTTATATGATCGATAAAACGACAATTACTATACTTAGTACTCTTATTATTATCAATCTAACTCATATTATTAGTCACATTATGCAGATATGACCGATAGAACGACAATTACTATACTTATTACGCTTATTATTATCAGTCTAACTCATATTATCAGCCATATTATGCTTATATGATCGATAGAACGACAATTACAATACTTATTACTCTTATTATTATCAATCTAACTCATATTATTAGTCACATTATGCAGATATGACCGATAGAACGACAATTACTATACTTATTACTCTTATTGTTATCAATCTAACTCATATTATTAGCCATATTATGCTTATATGATCGATAGAACGACAAGTACTATACTTATTACTCTTATTATTATCAATCTAACTCATATAATTAGCCATATTATGCTTATATGACCGATAGAACGACAATTACTATACTTTGTACTCTTATTATTATTCATCTAACTCATATTATTAACCATATTATGCAGATATGATCGATTGAACGACAATTACTATACTTATTACGCTTATTGTTATCAGTCTAACTCATATTATTAGCCATATTATGCTTATATGATCGACATAACGACAATTACTGTACTTACTACTCTTATTATTATCAATCTAGCTCATATTATAAGCCACATTATGCGTATATCATCGATAGAACGACAATTACTATACTTATTACACTCACTATTATCAATCTAACTCATATTATTAACCATATTATGCAGATATGACCGATAGAACGACAATTACTATACTTATTACTCTTATTATTATCAATCTAACTCATATTGTTAGCCATATTATGCTTATATGATTGATAGAACGACAATTACTATACTTATTACACTCATTATTATCACTCCAACTCATATTATTAAACATATTATGCAGATACTATCGATAGAACTACAATTACTATACTTATTACTCCTATTATTATCACTCCGACTCATATTATTAAACATATTATGCAGATATTATCGATAGAACGACAATTACTATACATATTACTCTTATTATTATCAATCTAGCTCATATTACCAGCCATATTATGCTTATATGATCGATAAAACGACAATTACTATACTTAGTACTCTTATTATTATCAATCTAACTCATATTATTAGTCACATTATGCAGATATGACCGATAGAACGACAATTACTATACTTATTACGCTTATTATTATCAGTCTAACTCATATTATCAGCCATATTATGCTTATATGATCGATAGAACGACAATTACAATACTTATTACTCTTATTATTATCAATCTAACTCATATTATTAGTCACATTATGCAGATATGACCGATAGAACGACAATTACTATACTTATTAC
Source organism: Megachile rotundata (assembly GCF_050947335.1). Classification (NCBI taxonomy): domain Eukaryota; kingdom Metazoa; phylum Arthropoda; class Insecta; order Hymenoptera; family Megachilidae; genus Megachile; species Megachile rotundata. Next base: position 56,637 of record NW_027473776.1, read on the forward strand.
TCTTATTGTTATCAATCTAACTCATATTATTAGCCATATTATGCTTATATGATCGATAGAACGACAAGTACTATACTTATTACTCTTATTATTATCAATCTAACTCATATAATTAGCCATATTATGCTTATATGACCGATAGAACGACAATTACTATACTTTGTACTCTTATTATTATTCATCTAACTCATATTATTAACCATATTATGCAGATATGATCGATTGAACGACAATTACTATACTTATTACGCTTATTGTTATCAGTCTAACTCATATTATTAGCCATATTATGCTTATATGATCGACATAACGACAATTACTGTACTTACTACTCTTATTATTATCAATCTAGCTCATATTATAAGCCACATTATGCGTATATCATCGATAGAACGACAATTACTATACTTATTACACTCACTATTATCAATCTAACTCATATTATTAACCATATTATGCAGATATGACCGATAGAACGACAATTACTATACTTATTACTCTTATTATTATCAATCTAACTCATATTGTTAGCCATATTATGCTTATATGATTGATAGAACGACAATTACTATACTTATTACACTCATTATTATCACTCCAACTCATATTATTAAACATATTATGCAGATACTATCGATAGAACTACAATTACTATACTTATTACTCCTATTATTATCACTCCGACTCATATTATTAAACATATTATGCAGATATTATCGATAGAACGACAATTACTATACATATTACTCTTATTATTATCAATCTAGCTCATATTACCAGCCATATTATGCTTATATGATCGATAAAACGACAATTACTATACTTAGTACTCTTATTATTATCAATCTAACTCATATTATTAGTCACATTATGCAGATATGACCGATAGAACGACAATTACTATACTTATTACGCTTATTATTATCAGTCTAACTCATATTATTAGCCATATTATGCTTATATGATCGATATAACGACAATTACTATACTCATATCTCTTATTATTATCAATCTAACTCATATTATTAGCCATATTATGCTTATATGATCGATAGAACGACAATTACTATACTTATTACACTCACTATTATCAATCTAACTCATATTATTAGCCATATTATGCTTATATGATCGATATAACGACAATTACTGTACTTATTACTCTTATTATTATCAATCTAGCTCATATTATTAGCCACATTATGCTTATATCATCGATAGTACGACAATTACTATACTCATTACTCTTATTATTATCAATCTAACTCATATTATTAGCCATATTATGCTTATATGGCCGATAGAACGACAATCACTATACTTATTACTCTTATTATTATTAATCTAACTCATATTATTAGCCATATTATGCTTATATGATCGATAGTACGACAATTTCTATACTCATTACTCTTATCATTATCAATCTAACTCATATTATTAGCCATATTATGCTTATATGATCGATAGAACGACAATTAATATATTTATTACACTCACTATTATCAATCTAACTCATATTATTAACCATATTATGCAGATATGATCGATTGAACGACAATTACTTGTAACGAGGCATATTTTCATTTGGTTGACTACCTTCTTTTTTTTGGTTATGCCTCGTTACGAGGATCCTCCCAAATTGCCAGCCCCACTCCTCCGCCCAAGCGGACCCCCTCGCCGCTGGGGCAAGTATGAATGAGCGAGCGTGTGTGTTTTTCTTTTTTTTATTTTATTATATCGGACGACATCCTTTTCCCCCCCTTTCTTTGCTGCCTCCAACCACCACCGAAGGAGCCGTCGTCGTCCCCGGTCGCGGAGGAACCTCTCCCTGAGTGACGGATGCGCGGGATGGGTCCACCAAAGAAGACCCCGGCTGTCCGGTCGCGGTGCCACCCCGTCACCCTCCGCGCGAGCGACCGGCAGCCGCCACCGGGGAACGCCAGGCCTGGGGACAAGCCACCCCCAACTGCCACCTCGAGAGGGCCCCAGGACCTGGCCACCAGACGTCACCACGGAATGGCCCATCCTCGACGCCGGAATCCTCGGGGTGGGGGAATTCCGCGAACCGGGGAAGAAGATCTCGATCGGGAGAAGCCAGCGAGCCGCCGCGACGTAAAGTCTCCGTTTTTCGCCAAAAGCCCCGTTTCAGCCTGAATCGTTCTCTGTTTTTTTCTTTCTTTTGCGCGTTGCACCCAGTTTTGTTCCGTCTCTTTCCTTTGTTAATAGTAGTGCGTTCCGTTTTTATACTTTGTGTCATTTTGTATTGTGTGCCTGTGGATTATTCGTCGCCGCCGCCCCACCGAGGAATTTGTTTTTTGTGGAGTCCACCAGCGCAAAAAGGTAGGAGTCATCTCCTTACCCTTCTCTTTTTCTTTGTTGTTATTCATTTGCGCGTGGGCGAGGGCGATAGGACCCCTGGCCCCAGTGACGAGGACCCTAGAGGCCGCGGACGGTTCATACGACACCGTCCCCTCTCATTTAGTTTTTTTTTGTACGCTGTATTTTGGTATTTAGGACCAACGTCCCCTTGCTGTCCACGACCCCTGAGAGGGCGTGCTCCCTGCGGGCGAATACCTCAGCGTTCTTTTGCATTTCTATATTTTCTGTACTCGCGCGTACCGTGAGCCCCCGCGCCGCGAAAGCCTCCCACGCAACTGGCGAGTCGACCCCTTTTCCTCGACCGTTGCTTGTAACGCGTGGGGCCCACGCGAATTCATTTTTTCTGTTTTGCTTACGTGGCCTACTTGGAGGCCCCAATAAAAGCACTTTCTATTGGATACGAACTCGCGGGTCTTTTACTAGTTTTTTCTGACCCCCTCTGATTCCCGCTCCCGACAGAGCAGCCGGAAGGGCGATTACTCCGGACGAGTGCATTCGCACTGGCGCCCCATTAAAGAAATCGTCCGTGGGTGTGAGCATCGGTGCGTGGAGGGCCGTTTTCCCTAACTGCCCCCACTCCAGGGAACCCCCTTCGGGCTCTCCCCCCACCGATCCGTCACATACTATACTTATTACTCTTATTATTATCAATCTAACTCATATTATTAGCCATATTATGCATATATGATCGATAGAACGACAATTACTATACCTATTACTCCTATTATTATCAATCTAACTTATATTATTAGCAATATTATGCTTATATGGCCGATAGTGCGACAATTACTGTACTCATTACTCTTATTATTATCAATCTAACTCATATTATTAGCGATATTATGCTTATATCATCTATAGAACGACAATTACTATACTTATTACACTCACTATTATCAAACCAACTCATATTATTAACCATATTATACAGATATGACCGATAGAACGACAATTACTATACTTCTTATGCTTATTATTATCAATCTAACTCATTTTATTAGCCATATTATGCTTTTATGATCGATAGAACGACAATTACTATACTTATTACTCTTATTATTATCAATCCAGCTCATATTATTAGCCACAATATGCGTACATCATCGATAGAACGACAATTACTATACTTATTACACTCACTATTATCAATCTAACTCATATGATTAGGCATATTATGCTTATATGACCGATAGAAAGACAATTACTATACTTATTACTCTTATTATTATTAATCTAACTCAAATTATTAGCCATATTATGCTTATATGATCGATAGTACGACAATTACTATACTCATTACTCTTATCATTATCAATCTAACTCCTATTATTAGCCATATTATGCTTATATGCTCAATAGAACGACAATTACTGTACTTATTACACTCACTATTATCAATCTTACTCATATTATTAACCATATTATGCAGATATGATCGATTGAACGACAATTACTATACTTATTACGCTTATTATTATCAGTCTAACTCATATTATTAGCCATATTATGCTTGTATGATCGATATAACGACAATTACTGTACTTACTACTCTTATTATTATCAATCTAGCTCATATTATTAGCCACACTATGCGTACATCATCGATAGAACGACAATTACTATACTTATTACACTCACTATTATCAATCTAACTCATATTATTAGCCATATTATGCTTATATGACCGATAGAACGACAATTACTATACTTATTACTCTTATTATTATCAATCTAACTCATATTGTTAGCCATATTATGCTTATATGATCGATAGAACGACAATTACTATACTTATTTCTCTTATTATTATCAATCTAACTCATATTATTAGCCATATTATGCTTATATGATCGATACACGACAATTACTATACTTATTACACTCATTATTATCAATCTAACTCATATTATTAGCCATATTATGCTTATATGATCGATATAACGACAATTACTGTACTTATTACTCTTATTATTATCAATCTAGCTCATATTATTAGCCACATTATGCTTATATCATCGATAGTACGACAATTACTATACTCATTACTCTTATTATTATCAATCTAACTCATATTATTAGCCATATTATGCTTGTATGACCGATAGAACGACAATCACTATACTTATTACGCTTACTATTATCAATCAAACTCATATTATTAGCCATATTATGTTTATATGATCGATAGTACGACAATTACTATACTCATTACTCTTATTATTATTAATCTAACTCATATTATTAGCCATATTATGCTTATATGATCGATAGTACGACAATTACTATACTCATTACTCTTATCCTTATCAATCTAACTCATATTATTAGCCATATTGTGGTTATATGACCGATAGAACGACAATTACTGAACTTATTACATTCACTATTATCAATCTAACTCATATTATTAACCATATTATGCAGATATGATCGATTGAACGACAATTACTATACTTATTACTCTTATTATTATCAATCTAACTCATATTATTAGCCATATTATGCTTATATGACCGATAGAACGACAATTACTATACTTATTACTCTTATTATTATCAATCTAACTCATATTATTAGCCATATTATGCTTATATGACCGATGGAACGACAATTACTATACTTATTACTCTTATTATTATCAATCTAACTCATATTATTAGTCACATTATGCAGATATGACCGATAGAACGACAATTACTATACTTATTACTCTTATTGTTATCAATCTAACTCATATAATTAGCCATATTATGCTTATATGACCGATAGAACGACAATTACTATACTCATTACTCTTATCATTATCAATCTAACTCCTATTATTAGCCATATTATGCATATATGCTCAATAGAACGACAATTACTGTACTTATTACACTCACTATTATCAATCTTACTCATATTATTAACCATATTATGCAGATATGATCGATTGAACGACAATTACTATACTTATTACGCTTATTATTATCAGTCTAACTCATATTATTAGCCATATTATGCTTATATGATCGATATAACGACAATTACTGTACTTACTACTCTTATTATTATCAATCTAGCTCATATTATTAGTCACATTATGCGTACATCATCGATAGAACGACAACTACTATACTTATTACACTCACTATTATCAATCTAACTCATATTATTAGTCATATTATGCTTATATGACAGATAGAACGACAATTACTATACTTATTACTCTTATTATTATCAATCTAACTCATATTATTAACCATATTATGCAGATATGATCGATTGAACGACAATTACTATACTTATTACTCTTATTATTATCAATCTAACTCATATTATTAGCCATATTATGCTTATATGACCGATATAACGACAATTACTGTACTTATTACTCTTATTATTATCAATCTAGCTCATATTATTAGCCACATTATGCTTATATCATCGATAGTACGACCATTACTATACTCATTACTCTTATTATTATCAATCTAACTCATATTAATAGCCATATTATGCGTATATGACCGATAGAACGACAATCACTATACTTATTACTCTTATTATTATTAATCTAACTCATATTATTAGCCATATTATGCTTATATGATCGATAGTACGACAATTACTATACTCATTACTCTTATCATTATCAATCTAACTCATATTATTAGCCATATTGTGGTTATATGACCGATAGAACGACAATTACTATACTTATTACACTTACTATTATCAATCAAACTCATATTATTAGCCATATTATGTTTATATGATCGATATTACGACAATTACTATACTCATTGCTCTTATTATTATCAATCTAACTCCTATTATTAGCCATATTATGCATATATGCTCAATAGAACGACAATTACTGTACTTATTACACTCACTATTATCAATCTTACTCATATTATTAACCATATTATGCAGATATGATCGATTGAACGACAATTACTATACTTATTACGCTTATTATTATCAGTCTAACTCATATTATTAGCCATATTATGCTTATATGCTCAATAGAACGACAATTACTGAACTTATTACATTCACTATTATCAATCTAACTCATATTATTAACCATATTATGCAGATATGATCGATTGAACGACAATTACTATACTTATTACTCTTATTATTATCAATCTAACTCATATTATTAGCGATATTATGCTTATATCATCTATAGAACGACAATTACTATACTTATTACACTCACTATTATCAATCTAACTCATATGATTAGGCATATTATGCTTATATGACCGATAGAACGACAATTACTATACTTATTACTCTTATTATTATTAATCTAACTCAAATTATTAGCCATATTATGCTTATATGATCGATAGTACGACTATTACTATACTCATTACTCTTATCATTATCAATCTAACTCCTATTATTAGCCATATTATGCTTATATGCTCAATAGAACGACAATTACTGTACTTATTACACTCACTATTATCAATCGTACTCATATTATTAACCATATTATGCAGACATGATCGATAGTACGACTATTACTATACTCATTACTCTTATCATTATCAATCTAACTCCTATTATTAGCCATATTATGCTTATATGCTCAATAGAACGACAATTACTGTACTTATTACACTCACTATTATCAATCGTACTCATATTATTAACCATATTATGCAGACATGATCGATTGAACGACAATTACTATACTTATTACGCTTATTATTATCAGTCTAACTCATATTATTAGCCATATTATGCTTATATGACCGATAGAACGACAATTACTATACTTATTACTCTTATTATTATCAATCTAACTCATATTGTTAGCCATATTATGCTTATATGATCGATAGAACGACAATTACTATACTTATTTCTCTTAGTATTACCAATCTAACTCATATTATTAGCCATATTATGCTTATATGATCGATACACGACAATTACTATACTTATTACACTCATTATTATCAATCTAACTCATATTATTAGCCATATTATGCTTATATGATCGATATAACGACAATTACTGTACTTATTACTCTTATTATTATCAATCTAGCTCATATTATTAGCCACATTATGCTTATATCATCGATAGTACGACAATTACTATACTCATTACTCTTATTATTATCAATCTAACTCATATTATTAGCCATATTATGCTTATATGACCGATAGAACGACAATCACTATACTTATTACTCTTATTATTATTAATCTAACTCATATTATTAGCCATATTATGCTTATATGATCGATAGTACGACAATTACTATACTCATTACTCTTATTATTATCAATCTAACTCGTATTATTAGCCATATTATGCTTATATGACCGATAGAACGACAATCACTATACTTATTACTCTTATTATTATTAGTCTAACTCATATTATTAGCCATATTATGCTTATATGATCGATAGTACAATTACTATACTCATTACTCTTATCATTATCAATCTAACTCATATTATTAGCCATATTGTGGTTATATGACCGATAGAACGACAATTACTATACTTATTACGCTTACTATTATCAATCAAACTCATATTATTAGCCATATTATGTTTATATGATCGATAGTACGACAATTACTATACTCATTGCTCTTATTATTATCAATCTAACTCCTATTATTAGCCATATTATGCATATATGCTCAATAGAACGACAATTACTGTACTTATTACACTCACTATTATCAATCTTACTCATATTATTAACCATATTATGCAGATATGATCGATTGAACGACAATTACTATACTTATTACGCTTATTATTATCAGTCTAACTCATATTATTAGCCATATTATGCTTATATGCTCAATAGAACGACAATTACTGAACTTATTACATTCACTATTATCAATCTAACTCATATTATTAACCATATTATGCAGATATGATCGATTGAACGACAATTACTATACTTATTACTCTTATTATTATCAATCTAACTCATATTATTAGCCATATTATGCTTATATGACCGATGGAACGACAATTACTATACTTATTACTCTTATTATTATCAATCTAACTCATATTATTAGTCACATTATGCAGATATGACCGATAGAACGACAATTACTATACTTATTACTCTTATTGTTATCAATCTAACTCATATAATTAGCCGTATTATGCTTATATGACAGATAGAACGACAATTACTATACTCATTACTCTTATCATTATCAATCTAACTCCTATTATTAGCCATATTATGCATATATGCTCAATAGAACGACAATTACTGTACTTATTACACTCACTATTATCAATCTTACTCATATTATTAACCATATTATGCAGATATGATCGATTGAACGACAATTACTATACTTATTACTCTTATTATTATCAATCTAACTCATATTATTAGCCATATTATGCATATATGATCGATAGAACGACAATTACTATACCTATTACTCCTATTATTATCAATCTAACTCATATTATTAGCGATATTATGCTTATATCATCTATAGAACGACAATTACTATACTTATTACACTCACTATTATCAAACTAACTCATATTATTAACCATATTATACAGATATGACCGATAGAACGACAATTACTATACTTATTATGCTTATTATTATCAATCTAACTCATTTTATTAGCCATATTATGCTTTTATGATCGATAGAACGACAATTACTATACTTATTACTCTTATTATTATCAATCTAGCTCATATTATTAGCCACAATATGCGTACATCATCGATAGAACGACAATTACTATACTTATTACACTCACTATTATCAATCTAACTCATATGATTAGGCATATTATGCTTATATGACCGATAGAACGACAATTACTATACTTATTACTCTTATTATTATTAATCTAACTCAAATTATTAGCCATATTATGCTTATATGATCGATAGTACGACTATTACTATACTCATTACTATTATCATTATCAATCTAACTCATATTATTAGCCATATTGTGGTTATATGACCGATAGAACGACAATTACTATACTTATTACGCTTACTATTATCAATCAAACTCATATTATTAGCCATATTATGTTTATATGATCGATAGTACGACAATTACTATACTCATTACTCTTATTATTATTAATCTAACTCATATTATTAGCCATATTATGCTTATATGATCGATAGTACGACAATTACTATACTCATTACTCTTATCATTATCAATCTAACTCATATTATTAGCCATATTGTGGTTATATGACCGATAGAACGACAATTACTGAACTTATTACATTCACTATTATCAATCTAACTCATATTATTAACCATGTTATGCAGATATGATCGATTGAACGACAATTACTATACTTATTACTCTTATTATTATCAATCTAACTCATATTATTAGCCATATTATGCTTATATGACCGATAGAACGACAATTACTATACTTATTACTCTTATTATTATCAATCTAACTCATATTATTAGCCATATTATGCTTATATGACCGATGGAACGACAATTACTATACATATTACTCTTATTATTATCAATCTAACTCATATTATTAGTCACATTATGCAGATATGACCGATAGAACGACAATTACTATACTTATTACTCTTATTGTTATCAATCTAACTCATATAATTAGCCATATTATGCTTATATGACCGATAGAACGACAATTACTATACTCATTACTCTTATCATTATCAATCTAACTCCTATTATTAGCCATATTATGCATATATGCTCAATAGAACGGCAATTACTGTACTTATTACACTCACTATTATCAATCTTACTCATATTATTAACCATATTATGCAGATATGATCGATTGAACGACAATTACTATACTTATTACGCTTATTATTATCAGTCTAACTCATATTATTAGCCATATTATGCTTATATGATCGATATAACGACAATTACTGTACTTACTACTCTTATTATTATCAATCCTGCTCATATTATTAGCCACATTATGCGTACATCATCGATAGAACGACAACTACTATACTTATTACACTCACTATTATCAATCTAACTCATATTATTAGTCATATTATGCATATATGACAGATAGAACGACAATTACTATACTTATTACTCTTATTATTATCAATCTAACTCATATTATTAGCCATATTATGCTTGTATGATCGATATAACGACAATTACTGTACTTACTACTCTTATTATTATCAATCTAGCTCATATTATTAGCCACATTATGCGTACATCATCGATAGAACGACAATTACTATACTTATTACACTCACTATTATCAATCTAACTCATATTATTAGCCATATTATGCTTATATGATCGATATAACGACAATTACTGTACTTATTACTCTTATTATTATCAATCTAGCTCATATTATTAGCCACATTATGCTTATATCATCGATAGTACGACAATTACTATACTCATTACTCTTATTATTATCAATCTAACTCATATTATTAGTCACATTATGCAGATATGACCGATAGAACGACAATTACTATACTTATTACTCTTATTGTTATCAATCTAACTCATATAATTAGCCATATTATGCTTATATGACAGATAGAACGACAATTACTATACTCATTACTCTTATCATTATCAATCTAACTCCTATTATTAGCCATATTATGCATATATGCTCAATAGAACGACAATTACTGTACTTATTACACTCACTATTATCAATCTTACTCATATTATTAACCATATTATGCAGATATGATCGATTGAACGACAATTACTATACTTATTACGCTTATTATTATCAGTCTAACTCATATTATTAGCCATATTATGCTTATATGATCGATATAACGACAATTACTGTACTTACTACTCTTATTATTATCAATCCTGCTCATATTATTAGCCACATTATGCGTACATCATCGATAGAACGACAACTACTATACTTATTACACTCACTATTATCAATCTAACTCATATTATTAGTCATATTATGCATATATGACAGATAGAACGACAATTACTATACTTATTACTCTTATTATTATCAATCTAACTCATATTATTAGCCATATTATGCTTGTATGATCGATATAACGACAATTACTGTACTTACTACTCTTATTATTATCAATCTAGCTCATATTATTAGCCACATTATGCGTACATCATCGATAGAACGACAATTACTATACTTATTACACTCACTATTATCAATCTAACTCATATTATTAGCCATATTATGCTTATATGATCGATATAACGACAATTACTGTACTTATTACTCTTATTATTATCAATCTAGCTCATATTATTAGCCACATTATGCTTATATCATCGATAGTACGACAATTACTATACTCATTACTCTTATTATTATCAATCTAACTCATATTATTAGTCACATTATGCAGATATGACCGATAGAACGACAATTACTATACTTATTACTCTTATTGTTATCAATCTAACTCATATAATTAGCCATATTATGCTTATATGACAGATAGAACGACAATTACTATACTCATTACTCTTATCATTATCAATCTAACTCCTATTATTAGCCATATTATGCATATATGCTCAATAGAACGACAATTACTGTACTTATTACACTCACTATTATCAATCTTACTCATATTATTAACCATATTATGCAGATATGATCGATTGAACGACAATTACTATACTTATTACGCTTATTATTATCAGTCTAACTCATATTATTAGCCATATTATGCTTATATGATCGATATAGCGACAATTACTATACTTATTACGCTTATTATTATCAGTCTAACTCATATTATTAGCCATATTATGCTTATATGATCGATATAACGACAATTACTATACTTATTACTCTTATTATTATCAATCTAACTCATTTTATTAGCCATATTATGCTTTTATGATCCATAGAACGACAATTACTATACTTATTACTCTTATTATTATCAATCTGACTCATATTATTAGCCATATTATGCTTATATGACCGATAGAACGACAATTACTATACTTATTACTCTTATTATTATCAATCTAACTCATATTATTAGCCATATTATGCTTATATGACCGATGGAACGACAATTACTATACTTATTACGCTTACTATTATCAATCTAACTCATATTATTAGGCATATTATGCTTATATGATCGATAGAACGACAATTACTATACTTATTACACTCACTATTATCAATCTAACTCATATTATTAACCATATTATGCAGATATGACCGATAGAACGACAATTACTATACTTATTACTCTTATTATTATCAATCTAACTCATATTGTTAGCCATATTATGCTTATATGATTGATAGAACGACAATTACTATACTTATTACACTCATTATTATCACTCCAACTCATATTATTAAACATATTATGCAGATATTATCGATAGAACGACAATTACTATACATATTACTCTTATTATTATCAATCTAGCTCATATTATCAGCCATATTATGCTTATATGATCGATAAAACGACAATTACTATACTTAGTACTCTTATTATTACTCATCTAACTCATATTATTAGCCATATTATGCTTATATGACCGATAGAACGACAATAACTATACTTATTACTCTTATTATTATTAATCTAACTCATATTATTAGCCATATTATGCTTATATGATCGATAGTACGACAATTACTATACTCATTACTCTTATCATTATCAATCTAACTCCTATTATTAGCCATATTATGCTTATATGCTAAATAGAACGACAATTACTGTACTTATGACACTCACTATTATCAATCTTACTCATATTATTAACCATATTATGCAGATATGATCGATTGAACGACAATTACTATACTTATTACTCTTATTATTATCAATCTAACTCATATTGTTAGCCATATTACGCTTATATCATCGATACACGACAATTACTATACTTATTACACTCATTATTATCAATCTAACTCATATTATTAGCCATATTATGCTTATATGACCGATGGAACGACAATTACTATACTTATTACGCTTACTATTATCAATCTAACTCATATTATTAGGCATATTATGCTTATATGATCGATAGAACGACAATTACTATACATATTACTCCTATTATTATCAATCTAGCTCATATTATCAGCCATATTATGCTTATATGATCGATAGAACGACAATTACTATACTCATTGCTCTTATTATTATCAATCTAACTCATATTATTAGCCATATTATGCTTCTATGCTCAATAGAACGACAATTACTGTACTTATTACAGTCACTATTATCAATCTAACTCATATTATTAACCATATTATGCAGATATGATCGATTGAAGGACAACTACTATACTTATTACGCTTATTATTATCAATCTAACTCATATTATTAGCCATATTATGCTTATATGACCGATAGAACGACAATTACTATACTTATTACACTCATTATTATCACTCCAACTCATATTATTAAATATATTATGCAGATATTATCGATAGAACTACAATTACTACACTTATTACTCTTATTATTATCACTCCAACTCATATTATTAAACATATTATGCAGATATTATCGATAGAACGACAATTACTTTACTTATTACTCTTATTATTATCAATCTAACTCATTTTATTAGCCATATTATGCTTTTATGATCGATAGAACGACAATTACTATACTTATTACTCTTATTATTATCAATCTAACTCATATTATTAGCCATATTATGCATATATGATCGTTAGAACGACAATTACTACACTTATTACACTCACTATTATCAATCTAACTCATATTATTAGCCATATTATGCTTATATGATCGATAGAACGACAATTACTATACTTATAACACCCACTATTATCATTCTAACTCATGTTATTAACCATATTATGCAGATATGATCGATAGAACGACAATTACTATACTTATTACACTCACTATTATCAATCTAACTCATATTATTAACCATATTATGCAGATATGACCGATAGAACGACTATTACTATACTTATTACTCTTATTGTTATCAATCTAACTCATATTATTAGGCATATTATGCTTATATGATTGATAGAACGACAATTACTATACTTATTACACTCATTATTATCACTCCAACTCATATTATTAAACATATTATGCAGATATTATCGATAGAACTACAATTACTATACTTATTGCTCTTATTATTATCACTCCAACTCATATTATTAAACATAATATGCAGATATTATCGATAGAACGACAATTACTATACATATTACACTTATTATTATCAATCTAACTCATATTATTAGCCATATTATGCTTATATGATCGATATAACGACAATTACTGTACTTACTACTCTTATTATTATCAATCTAGCTCATATTATTAGCCACATTATGCTTATATCATCGATAGAACGACAATTACTATACTTATTACACTCACTATTATCAATCTAACTCATATTATTAACCATATTATGCAGATATGACCGATAAAACGACAATTACTACACTTATTACTCTTATTATTATCAATCTAACTCATATTGTTAGCCATATTATGCTTATATGATCGATATAACGACAATTACTGTACTTATTACTCTTATTATTATCAATCTAACTCATGTTATTAGGCATATTATGCTTATATGATCGATAGAACGACAATTACTATACTTATTACACTCATTATTATCACTCCAACTCATATTATTAAACATATTATGCAGATATTATCGATAGAACGACAATTACTATACTTATTGCTCTTATTATTATCACTCCAACTCATATTATTAAACATAATATGCAGATATTATCGATAGAACGACAATTACTATACATATTACTCTTATTATTATCAATCTAGCTCATATTATCAGCCATATTATGTTTATATGATCGATAGTACGACAATTACTATACTCATTGCTCTTATTATTATCAATCCAACTCATATTATTAGCCACATTATGCTTATATGACCGATAGAACCACAATTACTATACTTATTACGCTTGCTATTATCAATCTAACTCATATTATTAGGCATATTATGCTTATATGATCGATAGTACGACAATTACTATACTCATTGCTCTTATTATTATCAATCTAACTTATATTATTAGCCATATTATCCTTATATGACCGATAGAACGACAATTACTGTACTTACTGCTCTTATTATTGTCAATCTAGCTCATATTATTAGCCACATTATGCTTATATCATCGATAGAACGACAATTACTATACTTATTACACTCACTATTATCAATCTAACTCATATTATTAACCATATTATGCAGATATGACAGATAGAACGACAATTACTATACTTATTACTCTTATTATTATCACTCCAACTCATATTATTAAACATATTATGCAGATATTATCGATAGAACTACAATTACTATACTTATTGCTCTTATTATTATCACTCCAACTCATATTATTAAACATAATATGCAGATATTATCGATAGAACGACAATTACTATACATATTACTCTTATTATTATCAATCTAACTCATTTTATTAGCCATATTATGCTTTTATGATCGATAGAACGACAATTACTCTACTTATTACTCTTATTATTATCAATCTAACTCATATTATTAGCCACATTATGCTTATATCATCGATAGAACGACAATTACTATACTTATTACACTCACTATTATCAATCTAACTCATATTATTAAATATATTATGCAGATATTATCGATAGAACTACAATTACTACACTTATTACTCTTATTATTATCACTCCAACTCATATTATTAAACATATTATGCAGATATTATCGATAGAACGACAATTACTTTACTTATTACTCTTATTATTATCAATCTAACTCATTTTATTAGCCATATTATGCTTTTATGATCGATAGAACGACAATTACTATACTTATTACTCTTATTATTATCAATCTAACTCATATTATTAGCCATATTATGCATATATGATCGTTAGAACGACAATTACTACACTTATTACACTCACTATTATCAATCTAACTCATATTATTAGCCATATTATGCTTATATGATCGATAGAACGACAATTACTATACTTATAACACCCACTATTATCATTCTAACTCATGTTATTAACCATATTATGCAGATATTATCGATAGAACTACAATTACTATACTTATTGCTCTTATTATTATCACTCCAACTCATATTATTAAACATAATATGCAGATATTATCGATAGAACGACAATTACTATACATATTACACTTATTATTATCAATCTAACTCATATTATTAGCCATATTATGCTTATATGATCGATATAACGACAATTACTGTACTTACTACTCTTATTATTATCAATCTAGCTCATATTATTAGCCACATTATGCTTATATCATCGATAGAACGACAATTACTATACTTATTACACTCACTATTATCAATCTAACTCATATTATTAACCATATTATGCAGATATGACCGATAAAACGACAATTACTACACTTATTACTCTTATTATTATCAATCTAACTCATATTGTTAGCCATATTATGCTTATATGATCGATATAACGACAATTACTGTACTTATTACTCTTATTATTATCAATCTAACTCATGTTATTAGGCATATTATGCTTATATGATCGATAGAACGACAATTACTATACTTATTACACTCATTATTATCACTCCAACTCATATTATTAAACATATTATGCAGATATTATCGATAGAACGACAATTACTATACATATTACTCCCATTATTATCAATCTAGCTCATATTATCAGCCATGTTATGCTTATATCATCTATAGAACAAAAATTACTATACTTGTTACACTCACTATTATCAATCTAACTCATATTATACAACCATATTATGCAGATATTATCGATAGAACGACAATTACTATACTTATCACTCTTATTATTATCAATCTAACTCATATTATTAGTCACATTATGCTTATATGACCGATAGAACGACAATTACTATACTTATTACTCTTATTGTTATCAATCTAACTCATATTATTAGGCATATTATGCTTATATGATTGATAGAACGACAATTACTATACTTATTACACTCATTATTATCACTCCAACTCATATTATTAAACATATTATGCAGATATTATCGATAGAACTACAATTACTATACTTATTGCTCTTATTATTATCACTCCAAATCATATTATTAAACATAATATGCAGATATTATCGATAGAACGACAATTACTATACATATTACACTTATTATTATCAATCTAACTCATATTATTAGCCATATTATGCTTATATGATCGATATAACGACAATTACTGTACTTACTACTCTTATTATTATCAATCTAGCTCATATTATTAGCCACATTATGCTTATATCATCGATAGAACGACAATTACTATACTTATTACACTCACTATTATCAATCTAACTCATATTATTAACCATATTATGCAGATATGACCGATAAAACGACAATTACTACACTTATTACTCTTATTATTATCAATCTAACTCATATTGTTAGCCATATTATGATTATATGATTGATAGAACGACAATTACTATACTTATTACACTCATTATTATCACTCCAACTCATATTATTAAACATATTATGCAGATATCATCGATAGAACGACAATTACTATACATATTACTCCTATTATTATCAATCTAGCTCATATTATCAGCCATATACTGCTTATATGATCGATAGAACGACAATTACTATACTTATTACTCTTATTATTATCAATCTAACTGATATTATTAGTCATATTATGCTTATATGACCGATAGAACGACAATTACTATACTTATTACTCTTATTGTTATCAATCTAACTCATATTATTAGCCATATTATGCTTATATGATCGATAGAACGACAAGTACTATACTTATTACTCCTATCATTATCATTCTAACTCATATAATTAGGCATATAATGCTTATATGACCCATAGAACGACAATTACTATACATATTACTCTTATTATTATCAATCTAACTCATATTATTAGCCATATTATGCTTATATGACCGATAGAACGACAATTACTATACTTATTACGCTTATTATTATCAATCTAACTCATATTATTAGCCATATTATGCTTATATGATCGATATAACGACAATTACTGTACTTACTACTCTTGTTATTATCAATCTAGCTCATATTATTAGCCACATTATGCTTATATCATCGATAGAACGACAATTACTATACTTATTACACTCACTATTATCAATCTAACTCATATTATTAACCATATTATGCAGATATGACCGATAAAACGACAATTACTACACTTATTACTCTTATTATTATCAATCTAACTCATATTGTTAGCCATATTATGATTATATGATTGATAGAACGACAATTACTATACTTATTACACTCATTATTATCACTCCAACTCATATTATTAAACATATTATGCAGATATCATCGATAGAACGACAATTACTATACATATTACTCCTATTATTATCAATCTAGCTCATATTATCAGCCATATTCTGCTTATATGATCGATAGAACGACAATTACTATACTTATTACTCTTATTATTATCAATCTAACTGATATTATTAGTCATATTATGCTTATATGACCGATAGAACGACAATTACTATACTTATTACTCTTATTGTTATCAATCTAACTCATATTATTAGCCATATTATGCTTATATGATCGATAGAACGACAAGTACTATACTTATTACTCCTATCATTATCAATCTAACTCATATAATTAGGCATATTATGCTTATATGACCCATAGAACGACAATTACTATACTTATTACTCTTATTATTATCAATTTAACTCATTTTATTAGCCATATTATGCTTTTATGATCGATAGAACGACAATTACTATACATATTACTCCTATTATTATCAATCTAGCTCATATTATCAGCCATATTCTGCTTATATGATCGATAGAACGACAATTACTATACTTATTACTCTTATTATTATCAATCTAACTCATATTATTAGGCATATTATGCTTATATGATCGATAGAACGACAATTACTATACTTATTACACTCATTATTATCAATCCAACTCATATTATTAAACATATTATGCAGATATTATCGATAGAACGACAATTACTATACATATTACTCCTATTATTATCAATCTAGCTCATATTATCAGCCATATTATGGCAATATGATCGATAGAACGACAATTACTTTACTTATTACTCTTATTATTATCAATCTAACTCATTTTATTAGCCATATTATGCTTTTATGATCGATAGAACGACAATTACTATGCTTATAACACCCACTATTATCATTCTAACTCATGTTATTAACCATATTATGCAGATATGATCGATAGAACGACAATTACTATACTTATTACACTCACTATTATCAATCTAACTCATATTATTAACCATATTATGCAGATATGACCGATAGAACGACTATTACTACACTTGTTACTCTTATTATTATCAATCTAACTCATATTGTTAGCCATATTATGATTATATGATTGATAGAACGACAATTACTAAACTTATTACACTCATTATTATCACTCCAACTCATATTATTAACCATATTATGCAGATATGACCGATAGAACGACAATTACTATACTTATTACTCTTATTATTATAAATCTAACTCATTTTATTAGCCATATTATGCTTTTATGATCGATAGAACGACAATTACTATACTTCTTACTCTTATTATTATCAATCTAACTCATATTATTAGCCATATTATGCTTATATGACCGATAGAACGACAATTACTATACTTATTACTCTTATTATTATCAATCTAACTCATTTTATTAGCCATATTATGCTTATATGACCGATACAACGACAATTACTGTACTTACTACTCTTATTATTATCAATCTAGCTCATATTATTAGCCACATTATGCTTATATCATCGATAGAACGACAATTACTATACTTATTACTCTTATTATTATCAATCTAACTCATATTATTAGCCATATTATGCTTATATGATCGATATAACGACAATCACTGTACTTATTACTCTTATTATTATCAATCTAGCTCATATTATTAGCCACATTATGCTTATGTCATCGATAGAACGACAATTACTATACTTATTACACTCACTATTATCAATCTAACTCATATTATTAACCATATTATGCAGATATGACCGATAGAACGACAATTACTACACTTATTACTCTTATTATTATCAATCTAACTCATATTGTTAGCCATATTATGATTATATGATTGATAGAACGACAATTACTATACATATTACTCTTATTGTTATCAGTCTAACTCATATTATTAGCCATATTATGCTTATATGATCGATAGAACGACAAGTACTATACTTATTACTCCTATCATTATCAATCTAACTCATATAATTAGGCATATTATGCTTATATGACCCATAGAACGACAATTACTATACTTATTACTCTTATTATTATCAATTTAACTCTTATTATTAGTCATATTATGCTTATATGACCGATAGAACGACGATTACTATACTTATTACTCTTATTATTATCAATCTAACTCATTTTATTAGCCATATTATGCTTTTATGATCGATAGAACGACAATTACTATACTTATTACTCTTATTATTATCAATCTAACTCATGTTATTAGGCATATTATGCTTATATGATCGATAGAACGACAATTACTATACTTATTACACTCATTATTATCACTCCAACTCATATTATTAAACATATTATGCAGATATTATCGATAGAACGACAATTACTACACATATTACTCCTATTATTAAAAATATAGCTCATATTATCAGCCATATTATGGCAATATGATCGATAGAACGACAATTACTATACATATTACTCTTATTATTATCAATCTAACTCATATTATTAGGCATATTATGCTTATATGACCGATAGAACGACAATTACTATACTTATTACTCCTATAATTATCAATCTAACTCATATAATTAGCCATATTATGCTTATATGACCCATAGAACGACAATTACTATACTTAGTACTCTTATTGTTATCAATCTAACTCATATTATTAGCCATATTATGCATATATGATCGGTTGAACGACGATTACTACACTTATTACACTCACTATTATCAATCTAACTCATATTATTAGCCATATTATGCTTATATGATTGATAGAACGACAATTACTATACTTATTCTACTCACTACTATCAATCTAACTCATATTATTAGCCATATTATGCTTATATGATCGATATAACGACAATTACTGTACTTATTACTCTTATTATTATCAATCTAGCTGATATTATTAGCCACATTATGCTTATATCATCGATAGAACGACAATTACTATACTTATTACACGCACTATTATCAATCTAACTCATATTATTAACCATATTATGTTTATATGATCGATAGTACGACAATTACTATACTCATTGCTCTTATTATTATCAATCTAACTTATATTATTAGCCATATTATGCTTATATGACCGATAGAACGACAATTACTATACTTATTACTCTTATTATTTTAATCTAACTCATATTATTACGCATATTATGCTTATATGATCGATAGAACGACAATTACTATACTTATTACACTCATTATTATCACTCCAACTCATATTATTAAACATATTATGCAGATATTATCGATAGAACGACAATTACTATACATATTACTCCCATTATTATCAATCTAGCTCATATTATCAGCCATGTTATGCTTATATCATCTATAGAACAACAATTACTATACTTGTTACACTCACTATTATCAATCTAACTCATATTATACAACCATATTATGCAGATATTATCGATAGAACGACAATTACTATACTTATCACTCTTATTATTATCAATCTAACTCATATTATTAGTCACATTATGCTTATATGACCGATAGAACGACAATTACTATACTTATTACTCTTATTGTTATCAATCTAACTCATATTATTAGGCATATTATGCTTATATGATTGATAGAACGACAATTACTATACTTATTACACTCATTATTATCACTCCAACTCATATTATTAAACATATTATGCAGATATTATCGATAGAACTACAATTACTATACTTATTGCTCTTATTATTATCACTCCAACTCATATTATTAAACATAATATGCAGATATTATCGATAGAACTACAATTACTATACTTATTACTCTTATTATTATCAATCTAACTCATATTATTAGTCATATTATGCTTATATGACCGATAGAACGACAATTACTATACTTATTACTCTTATTATTATCAATCTAACTCATTTTATTAGCCATATTATGCTTTTATGATCGATAGAACGACAATTACTATACTTATTACTCTTATTATTATCAATCTAACTCATATTATTAGCCATATTATGCATATATGATCGGTAGAACGACAATTACTACACTTATTACACTCACTATTATCAATCTAACTCATATTATTAGCCATATTATGCTTATATGATCGATAGAACGACAATTACTATACTTATAACACTCACTATTATCATTCTAACTCATGTTATTAACCATATTATGCAGATATGATCGATAGAACGACAATTACTATACTTATTATTCTTATTATTATCAATCTAACTCATATTATTAGTCATATTATGCTTATATGACCGATAGTACGACAATTACTATACTCATTCTTCTTATCATTATCAATCTAACTCATATTATTAGCCATATTATGCTTATATGCTCAATAGAACGACAATTACTGAACTTATTACACTCACTATTATCAATCTAACTCATATTATTAGCCATATTATGCTTATATGATCGATAGAACGACATTTACTATACTTATTTCTCTTATTATTATTAATCTAACTCATATTATTAGCCATATTATGCTTATATGATCGATAGTACGACAATTACTATACTCATTCTTCTTATCATTATCAATCTAACTCATATTATTAGCCATATTATGCTTATATGCTCAATAGAACGACAATTACTGAACTTATTACACTCACTATTATCAAACTAACTTATATTATTAGCCATATTATGCTTATATGGCCGATAGTACGACAATTACTGTACTCATTACTCTTATTATTATCAATCTAACTCATATTATTAGCGATATTATGCTTATATCATCTATAGAACGACAATTACTATACTTATTACACTCACTATTATCAATCTAACTCATATTATTAACCATATTATGCAGATATGACCGATAGAACGACAATTACTGTACTTATTACTCTTATTATTATCAATCTAACTCATATTATTAGCCATATTATGCAGATATGACCGATAGAACGACAATTACTGTACTTATTACTCTTATTATTATCAATCTAACTCATATTATTAGCCATATTATGCTTATATGACCGATAGAACGACAATTACTATACTCATTACTCTTATCATTATCAATCTAGCTCATATTATTAGCCATATTATGCTTATATGATTGATAGAACGACAATTACTACACTTATTATACTCACTATTATCAATCTAACTCATATTATTAGCCATATTATGCTTATATGATCGATATAACGACAATTACTGTACTTATTACTCTTATTATTATCAATCTAGCTCATATTATTAGCCACATTATGCTTATATCATCGATAGAACGAAAACTACTATATATATGGCACTCACTATTATCATTCTAACTCATATTATTAACCATATTATGCAGATATGATCGATAGAACGACAATTACTATACTTATTACTCTTATTATTATCAATCTAACTCATATTATTAGACACACTATGCTTATATGATCGATATAACGACAATTACTGTACTTATTACTCTTATTATTATCAACCTAGCTCATATTATTAGCCACATTATGCTTATATCATCGATAGAACGACAATTACTATACTTATTACTCTTATTATTATCAATCTAACTCGTATTATTAGCCATATTATGCTTATATGATCGATAGTACGACAATTACTATACTCATTACTCTTATTATTATCAATCTAACTCATATTATTAGCCATATTATGCTTATATGATCGATAGTACGACAATTACTATACTTATTACTCTTATTATTATCAATCTAACTCATATTATTAGTCATATTATGCTTATATGACCGATAGAACGACAATTACTATACTTATTACTCTTATTATTATCAATCTAACTCATTTTATTAGCCATATTATGCTTTTATGATCGATAGAACGACAATGACTATACTTATTACTCTTATTATTATCAATCTAACTCATATTATTAGCCATATTATGCATATATGATCGGTAGAACGACAATTACTACACTTATTACACTCACTATTATCAATCTAACTCATATTATTAGCCATATTATGCTTATATGATCGATAGAACGACAATTACTATACTTATAACACTCACTATTATCATTCTAACTCATGTTATTAACCATATTATGCAGATATGATCGATAGAACGGCAATTACTATACTTATTATTCTTATTATTATCAATCTAACTCATATTATTAGTCATATTATGCTTATATGACCGATAGACCGACAATTACTATACTTATTACTCTTATTATTATCAATCTAACTCATATTATTAGCCATATTATGCATATATGATCGATAGAACGACAATTACTATACTTATTACTCTTATTATTATTAATCTAACTCATATTATTAGCCATATTATGCTTATATGATCGATAGTACGACAATTACTATACTCATTCTTCTTATCATTATCAATCTAACTCATATTATTAGCCATATTATGCTTATATGCTCAATAGAACGACAATTACTGAACTTATTACACTCACTATTATCAATCTAACTCATATTATTAGCCATATTATGCTTATATGATCGATAGAACGACACTTACTATACTTATTACTCTTATTATTATTAATCTAACTCATATTAATAGCCATATTATGCTTATATGATCGATAGTACGACAATTACTATACTCATTCTTCTTATCATTATCAATCTAACTCATATTATTAGCCATATTATGCTTATATGCTCAATAGAACGACAATTACTGAACTTATTACACTCACTATTATCAAACTAACTTATATTATTAGCCATATTATGCTTATATGGCCGATAGTACGACAATTACTGTACTCATTACTCTTATTATTATCAATCTAACTCATATTATTAGCGATATTATGCTTATATCATCTATAGAACGACAATTACTATACTTATTACACTCACTATTATCAATCTAACTCATATTATTAACCATATTATGCAGATATGACCGATAGAACGACAATTACTGTACTTATTACTCTTATTATTATCAATCTAACTCATATTATTAGCCATATTATGCAGATATGACCGATAGAACGACAATTACTGTACTTATTACTCTTATTATTATCAATCTAACTCATATTATTAGCCATATTATGCTTATATGATCGATATAACGACAATTACTGTACTTATTACTCTTATTATTATCAATCTAGCTCATATTATTAGCCACATTATGCTTATATCATCGATAGAACGAAAATTACTATACTTATGACACTTACTATTATCATTCTAACTCATATTATTAACCATATTATGCAGATATGATCGATAGAACGACAATTACTATACTTATTACTCTTATTATTATCAATCTAACTCATATTATTAGACATACTATGCTTATATGATCGATATAACGACAATTACTGTACTTATTACTCTTATTATTATCAATCTAGCTCATATTATTAGCCACATTATGCTTATATCATCGATAGAACGACAATTACTATACTTATTACTCTTATTATTATCAATCTAACTCGTATTATTAGCCATATTATGCTTATATGATCGATAGTACGACAATTACTATACTCATTACTCTTATTATTATCAATCTAACTCATATTATTAGCCATATTATGCTTATATCATCGATAGAACGACAATTACTATACTTATTACTCTTATTATTATCAATCTAGCTCATATTATTAGCCACATTATGCTTATGTCATCGATAGAACGACAATTACTATACTTATTACACTCACTATTATCAATCTAACTCATATTATTAACCATATTATGCAGATATGACCGATAGAACGACAATTACTACACTTATTACTCTTATTATTATCAATCTAACTCATATTGTTAGAAATATTATGATTATATGATTGATAGAACGACAATTACTATACATATTACTCTTATTGTTATCAGTCTAACTCATATTATTAGCCATATTATGCTTATATGATCGATAGAACGACAAGTACTATACTTATTACTCCTATCATTATCAATCTAACTCATATAATTAGGCATATTATGCTTATATGACCCATAGAACGACAATTACTATACTTATTACTCTTATTATTATCAATTTAACTCTTATTATTAGTCATGTTATGCTTATATGACCGATAGAACGACGATTACTATACTTATTACTCTTATTATTATCAATCTAACTCATATTATTAGTCATATTATGCTTATATGACCGATAGAACGACAATTACTATACTTATTACTCTTATTATTATCAATCTAACTCATTTTATTAGCCATATTATGCTTTTATGATCGATAGAACGACAATTACTATACTTATTACTCTTATTATTATCAATCTAACTCATATTATTAGCCATATTATGCATATATGATCGGTAGAACGACAATTACTACACTTATTACACTCACTATTATCAATCTAACTCATATTGTTAGCCATATTATGCTTATATGATCGATAGAACGACAATTACTATACTTATAACACTCACTATTATCATTCTAACTCATGTTATTAACCATATTATGCAGATATGATCGATAGAACGACAATTACTATACTTATTATTCTTATTATTATCAATCTAACTCATATTATTAGTCATATTATGCTTATATGACCGATAGACCGACAATTACTATACTTATTACTCTTATTATTATCAATCTAACTCATATTATTAGACATACTATGCTTATATGATCGATATAACGACAATTACTGTACTTATTACTCTTATTATTATCAATCTAGCTCATATTATTAGCCACATTATGCTTATATCATCGATAGAACGACAATTACTATACTTATTACTCTTATTATTATTAATCTAACTCATATTATTAGCCATATTATGCTTATATGATCGATAGTACGACAATTACTATACTCATTCTTCTTATCATTATCAATCTAACTCATATTATTAGCCATATTATGCTTATATGCTCAATAGAACGACAATTACTGAACTTATTACACTCACTATTATCAATCTAACTCATATTATTAGCCATATTATGCTTATATGATCGATAGAACGACACTTACTATACTTATTACTCTTATTATTATTAATCTAACTCATATTAATAGCCATATTATGCTTATATGATCGATAGTACGACAATTACTATACTCATTCTTCTTATCATTATCAATCTAACTCATATTATTAGCCATATTATGCTTATATGCTCAATAGAACGACAATTACTGAACTTATTACACTCACTATTATCAAACTAACTCATATTATTAGTCATATTATGCTTATATGACCGATAGAACGACAATTACTATACTTATTACTCTTATTATTATCAATCTAACTCATTTTATTAGCCATATTATGCTTTTATGATCGATAGAACGACAATTACTATACTTATTACTCTTATTATTATCAATCTAACTCATATTATTAGCCATATTATGCATATATGATCGGTAGAACGACAATTACTACACTTATTACACTCACTATTATCAATCTAACTCATATTGTTAGCCATATTATGCTTATATGATCGATAGAACGACAATTACTATACTTATAACACTCACTATTATCATTCTAACTCATGTTATTAACCATATTATGCAGATATGATCGATAGAACGACAATTACTATACTTATTATTCTTATTATTATCAATCTAACTCATATTATTAGTCATATTATGCTTATATGACCGATAGACCGACAATTACTATACTTATTACTCTTATTATTATCAATCTAACTCATATTATTAGCCATATTATGCATATATGATCGATAGAACGACAATTACTATACTTATTACTCTTATTATTATTAATCTAACTCATATTATTAGCCATATTATGCTTATATGATCGATAGTACGACAATTACTATACTCATTCTTCTTATCATTATCAATCTAACTCATATTATTAGCCATATTATGCTTATATGCTCAATAGAACGACAATTACTGAACTTATTACACTCACTATTATCAATCTAACTCATATTATTAGCCATATTATGCTTATATGATCGATAGAACGACACTTACTATACTTATTACTCTTATTATTATTAATCTAACTCATATTAATAGCCATATTATGCTTATATGATCGATAGTACGACAATTACTATACTCATTCTTCTTATCATTATCAATCTAACTCATATTATTAGCCATATTATGCTTATATGCTCAATAGAACGACAATTACTGAACTTATTACACTCACTATTATCAAACTAACTTATATTATTAGCCATATTATGCTTATATGGCCGATAGTACGACAATTACTGTACTCATTACTCTTATTATTATCAATCTAACTCATATTATTAGCCATATTATGCAGATATGACCGATAGAACGACAATTACTGTACTTATTACTCTTATTATTATCAATCTAACTCATATTATTAGCCATATTATGCTTATATGACCGATAGAACGACAATTACTATACTCATTACTCTTATCATTATCAATCTAGCTCATATTATTAGCCATATTATGCTTATATGATTGATAGAACGACAATTACTATACTTATTATACTCACTATTATCAATCTAACTCATATTATTAGCCATATTATGCTTATATGATCGATATAACGACAATTACTGTACTTATTACTCTTATTATTATCAATCTAGCTCATATTATTAGCCACATTATGCTTATATCATCGATAGAACGAAAATTACTATACTTATGACACTTACTATTATCATTCTAACTCATATTATTAACCATATTATGCAGATATGATCGATAGAACGACAATTACTATACTTATTACTCTTATTATTATCAATCTAACTCATATTATTAGACATACTATGCTTATATGATCGATATAACGACAATTACTGTACTTATTACTCTTATTATTATCAATCTAGCTCATATTATTAGCCACATTATGCTTATATCATCGATAGAACGACAATTACTATACTTATTACTCTTATTATTATCAATCTAACTCGTATTATTAGCCATATTATGCTTATGTGATCGATAGTACGACAATTACTATACTCATTACTCTTATTATTATCAATGTAACTCATATTATTAGCCATATTATGCTTATATCATCGATAGAACGACAATTACTATACTTATTACTCTTATTATTATCAATCTAGCTCATATTATTAGCCACATTATGCTTATGTCATCGATAGAACGACAATTACTATACTTATTACACTCACTATTATCAATCTAACTCATATTATTAACCATATTATGCAGATATGACCGATAGAACGACAATTACTACACTTATTACTCTTATTATTATCAATCTAACTCATATTGTTAGCCATATTATGATTATATGATTGATAGAACGACAATTACTATACATATTACTCTTATTGTTATCAGTCTAACTCATATTATTAGCCATATTATGCTTATATGATCGATAGAACGACAAGTACTATACTTATTACTCCTATCATTATCAATCTAACTCATATAATTAGGCATATTATGCTTATATGACCCATAGAACGACAATTACTATACTTATTACTCTTATTATTATCAATTTAACTCTTATTATTAGTCATGTTATGCTTATATGACCGATAGAACGACGATTACTATACTTATTACTCTTATTATTATCAATCTAGCTCATATTATCAGCCATATTATGCTTATATGATCGATAGAACGACAATTACTATACTTATTACTCTTATTATTATCAACCTAACTCATATTATTAGTCATATTATGCTTATATGACCGATAGAACGACAATTACTATACTTATTACTCTTATTATTATCAATCTAACTGATATTATTAAACATATTATGCAGATATTATCGATAGAACGACAATTACTACACATATTACTCCTATTATTAAAAATATAGCTCATATTATCAGCCATATTATGGCAATATGATCGATAGAACGACAATTACTATACTTATTACTCTTATTATTATCAATCTAACTCATATTATTAGGCATATTATGCTTATATGACCGATAGAACGACAATTACTATACTTATTACTCTTATTGTTATCAATCTAACTCATATTATTAGCCATATTATGCTTATATGATCGATAGAACGACAAGTACCATACTTATTACTCCTATAATTATCAATCTAACTCATATAATTAGCCATATTATGCTTATATGACCCATAGAACGACAATTACTATACTTAGTACTCTTATTGTTATCAATCTAACTCATATTATTAGCCATATTATGCTTATATGATCGATAGAACGACAAGTACCATACTTATTTCTCCTATCATTATCAATCTAACTCATATAATTAGGCATATTATGCTTATATGACCCATAGAACGACAATTACTATACTTATTACTCTTATTATTATCAATTTAACTCTTATTATTAGTCATATTATGCTTATATGACCGATAGAACGACAATTACTATACTTATTACTCTTATTATTATCAATCTAACTCATTTTATTAGCCATATTATGCTTTTATGATCGATAGAACGACAATTACTATACTTATTACTCTTATTATTATCAATCTAACTCATATTATTAGCCATATTTTGCATATATGATCGGTTGAACGACGATTACTACACTTATTACACTCACTATTATCAATCTAACTCATATTATTAGCCATATTATGCTTATATGATTGATAGAACGACAATTACTATACTTATTCTACTCACTACTATCAATCTAACTCATATTATTAGCCATATTATGCTTATATGATCGATATAACTACAATTACTGTACTTATTACTCTTATTATTATCAATCTAGCTGATATTATTAGCCACATTATGCTTATATCATCGATAGAACGACAATTACTATACTTATTACACGCACTATTATCAATCTAACTCATATTATTAACCATATTATGTTTATATGATCGATAGTACGACAATTACTATACTCATTGCTCTTATTATTATCAATCTAACTTATATTATTAGCCATATTATGCTTATATGACCGATAGAACGACAATTACTATACTTATTACTCTTATTATTTTAATCTAACTCATATTATTACGCATATTATGCTTATATGATCGATAGAACGACAATTACTATACTTATTACACTCATTATTATCACTCCAACTCATATTATTAAACATATTATGCAGATATTATCGATAGAACGACAATTACTATACATATTACTCCCATTATTATCAATCTAGCTCATATTATCAGCCATGTTATGCTTATATCATCTATAGAACAACAATTACTATACTTGTTACACTCACTATTATCAATCTAACTCATATTATACAACCATATTATGCAGATATTATCGATAGAACGACAATTACTATACTTATCACTCTTATTATTATCAATCTAACTCATATTATTAGTCACATTATGCTTATATGACCGATAGAACGACAATTACTATACTTATTACTCTTATTGTTATCAATCTAACTCATATTATTAGGCATATTATGCTTATATGATTGATAGAACGACAATTACTATACTTATTACACTCATTATTATCACTCCAACTCATATTATTAAACATATTATGCAGATATTATCGATAGAACTACAATTACTATACTTATTGCTCTTATTATTATCACTCCAACTCATATTATTAAACATAATATGCAGATATTATCGATAGAACGACAATTACTATACATATTACACTTATTATTATCAATCTAACTCATTTTATTAGCCATATTATGCTTTTATGATCGATAGAACGACAATTACTCTACTTATTACTCTTATTATTATCAATCTAACTCATATTATTAGCCACATTATGCTTATATCATCGATAGAACGACAATTACTATACTTATTACACTCACTATTATCAATCTAACTCATATTATTAACCATATTATGAAGATATGACCGATAGAACGACAATTACTATACTTATTACTCTTATTATTATCAATCTAACTCATACTGTTAGCCATATTATGCTTATATGATTGATAGAACGACAATTACTATACTTATTACACTCATTGTTATCACTCCAACTCATATTATTAAACATATTATGCAGATATTATCGATAGAACTACAATTACTATACTTATTACTCTTATTATTATCAATCTAGCTCATATTATCAGCCATATTATGCTTATATGATCGATAGAACGACAATTACTATACTTATTACTCTTATTATTATCAATCTAACTCATATTATTAGCCATATTATGCAGATATGACCGATAGAACGACAATTACTGTACTTATTACTCTTATTATTATCAATCTAACTCATATTATTAGCCATATTATGCTTATATGACCGATAGAACGACAATTACTATACTCATTACTCTTATCATTATCAATCTAGCTCATATTATTAG
This sequence comes from Megachile rotundata, assembly GCF_050947335.1. Classification (NCBI taxonomy): domain Eukaryota; kingdom Metazoa; phylum Arthropoda; class Insecta; order Hymenoptera; family Megachilidae; genus Megachile; species Megachile rotundata. Next base: position 89,812 of record NW_027473776.1, read on the forward strand.
CCATATTATGCTTATATGATTGATAGAACGACAATTACTATACTTATTATACTCACTATTATCAATCTAACTCAAATTATTAGCCATATTATGCTTATATGATCGATATAACGACAATTACTGTACTTATTACTCTTATTATTATCAATCTAGCTCATATTATTAGCCACATTATGCTTATATCATCGATAGAACGAAAATTACTATACTTATGACACTTACTATTATCATTCTAACTCATATTATTAACCATATTATGCAGATATGATCGATAGAACGACAATTACTATACTTATTACTCTTATTATTATCAATCTAACTCATATTATTAGACATACTATGCTTATATGATCGATATAACGACAATTACTGTACTTATTACTCTTATTATTATCAATCTAGCTCATATTATTAGCCACATTATGCTTATATCATCGATAGAACGACAATTACTATACTTATTACTCTTATTATTATCAATCTAACTTGTATTATTAGCCATATTATGCTTATATGATCGATAGTACGACAATTACTATACTCATTACTCTTATTATTATCAATGTAACTCATATTATTAGCCATATTATGCTTATATCATCGATAGAACGACAATTACTATACTTATTACTCTTATTATTATCAATCTAGCTCATATTATTAGCCACATTATGCTTATGTCATCGATAGAACGACAATTACTATACTTATTACACTCACTATTATCAATCTAACTCATATTATTAACCATATTATGCAGATATGACCGATAGAACGACAATTACTGTACTTATTACTCTTATTATTATCAATCTAACTCATATTATTAGCCATATTATGCTTATATGACCGATAGAACGACAATTACTATACTCATTACTCTTATCATTATCAATCTAGCTCATATTATTAGCTATATTATGCTTATATGATTGATAGAACGACAATTACTATACTTATTATACTCACTATTATCAATCTAACTCAAATTATTAGCCATATTATGCTTATATGATCGATATAACGACAATTACTGTACTTATTACTCTTATTATTATCAATCTAGCTCATATTATTAGCCACATTATGCTTATATCATCGATAGAACGAAAATTACTATACTTATGACACTTACTATTATCATTCTAACTCATATTATTAACCATATTATGCAGATATGATCGATAGAACGACAATTACTATACTTATTACTCTTATTATTATCAATCTAACTCATATTATTAGACATACTATGCTTATATGATCGATATAACGACAATTACTGTACTTATTACTCTTATTATTATCAATCTAGCTCATATTATTAGCCACATTATGCTTATATCATCGATAGAACGACAATTACTATACTTATTACTCTTATTATTATCAATCTAACTTGTATTATTAGCCATATTATGCTTATATGATCGATAGTACGACAATTACTATACTCATTACTCTTATTATTATCAATGTAACTCATATTATTAGCCATATTATGCTTATATCATCGATAGAACGACAATTACTATACTTATTACTCTTATTATTATCAATCTAGCTCATATTATTAGCCACATTATGCTTATGTCATCGATAGAACGACAATTACTATACTTATTACACTCACTATTATCAATCTAACTCATATTATTAACCATATTATGCAGATATGACCGATAGAACGACAATTACTACACTTATTACTCTTATTATTATCAATCTAACTCATATTGTTAGCCATATTATGATTATATGATTGATAGAACGACAATTACTATACATATTACTCTTATTGTTATCAGTCTAACTCATATTATTAGCCATATTATGCTTATATGATCGATAGAACGACAAGTACTATACTTATTACTCCTATCATTATCAATCTAACTCATATAATTAGGCATATTATGCTTATATGACCCATAGAACGACAATTACTATACTTATTACTCTTATTATTATCAATTTAACTCTTATTATTAGTCATGTTATGCTTATATGACCGATAGAACGACGATTACTATACTTATTACTCTTATTATTATCAATCTAGCTCATATTATCAGCCATATTATGCTTATATGATCGATAGAACGACAATTACTATACTTATTACTCTTATTATTATCAATCTAACTCATATTATTAGTCATATTATGCTTATATGACCGATAGAACGACAATTACTATACTTATTACTCTTATTATTATCAATCTAACTGATATTATTAAACATATTATGCAGATATTATCGATAGAACGACAATTACTACACATATTACTCCTATTATTAAAAATATAGCTCATATTATCAGCCATATTATGGCAATATGATCGATAGAACGACAATTACTATACTTATTACTCTTATTATTATCAATCTAACTCATATTATTAGGCATATTATGCTTATATGACCGATAGAACGACAATTACTATACTTATTACTCTTATTGTTATCAATCTAACTCATATTATTAGCCATATTATGCTTATATGATCGATAGAACGACAAGTACCATACTTATTACTCCTATAATTATCAATCTAACTCATATAATTAGCCATATTATGCTTATATGACCCATAGAACGACAATTACTATACTTAGTACTCTTATTGTTATCAATCTAACTCATATTATTAGCCATATTATGCTTATATGATCGATAGAACGACAAGTACCATACTTATTTCTCCTATCATTATCAATCTAACTCATATAATTAGGCATATTATGCTTATATGACCCATAGAACGACAATTACTATACTTATTACTCTTATTATTATCAATTTAACTCTTATTATTAGTCATATTATGCTTATATGACCGATAGAACGACAATTACTATACTTATTACTCTTATTATTATCAATCTAACTCATTTTATTAGCCATATTATGCTTTTATGATCGATAGAACGACAATTACTATACTTATTACTCTTATTATTATCAATCTAACTCATATTATTAGCCATATTATGCATATATGATCGGTTGAACGACGATTACTACACTTATTACACTCACTATTATCAATCTAACTCATATTATTAGCCATATTATGCTTATATGATTGATAGAACGACAATTACTATACTTATTCTACTCACTACTATCAATCTAACTCATATTATTAGCCATATTATGCTTATATGATCGATATAACTACAATTACTGTACTTATTACTCTTATTATTATCAATCTAGCTGATATTATTAGCCACATTATGCTTATATCATCGATAGAACGACAATTACTATACTTATTACACGCACTATTATCAATCTAACTCATATTATTAACCATATTATGTTTATATGATCGATAGTACGACAATTACTATACTCATTGCTCTTATTATTATCAATCTAACTTATATTATTAGCCATATTATGCTTATATGACCGATAGAACGACAATTACTATACTTATTACTCTTATTATTTTAATCTAACTCATATTATTACGCATATTATGCTTATATGATCGATAGAACGACAATTACTATACTTATTACACTCATTATTATCACTCCAACTCATATTATTAAACATATTATGCAGATATTATCGATAGAACGACAATTACTATACATATTACTCCCATTATTATCAATCTAGCTCATATTATCAGCCATGTTATGCTTATATCATCTATAGAACAACAATTACTATACTTGTTACACTCACTATTATCAATCTAACTCATATTATACAACCATATTATGCAGATATTATCGATAGAACGACAATTACTATACTTATCACTCTTATTATTATCAATCTAACTCATATTATTAGTCACATTATGCTTATATGACCGATAGAACGACAATTACTATACTTATTACTCTTATTGTTATCAATCTAACTCATATTATTAGGCATATTATGCTTATATGATTGATAGAACGACAATTACTATACTTATTACACTCATTATTATCACTCCAACTCATATTATTAAACATATTATGCAGATATTATCGATAGAACTACAATTACTATACTTATTGCTCTTATTATTATCACTCCAACTCATATTATTAAACATAATATGCAGATATTATCGATAGAACGACAATTACTATACATATTACACTTATTATTATCAATCTAACTCATTTTATTAGCCATATTATGCTTTTATGATCGATAGAACGACAATTACTCTACTTATTACTCTTATTATTATCAATCTAACTCATATTATTAGCCACATTATGCTTATATCATCGATAGAACGAAAATTACTATACTTATGACACTTACTATTATCATTCTAACTCATATTATTAACCATATTATGCAGATATGATCGATAGAACGACAATTACTATACTTATTACTCTTATTATTATCAATCTAACTCATATTATTAGACATACTATGCTTATATGATCGATATAACGACAATTACTGTACTTATTACTCTTATTATTATCAATCTAGCTCATATTATTAGCCACATTATGCTTATATCATCGATAGAACGACAATTACTATACTTATTACTCTTATTATTATCAATCTAACTCGTATTATTAGCCATATTATGCTTATATGATCGATAGTACGACAATTACTATACTCATTACTCTTATTATTATCAATCTAACTCATATTATTAGCCATATTATGCTTATATCATCGATAGAACGACAATTACTATACTTATTACTCTTATTATTATCAATCTAGCTCATATTATTAGCCACATTATGCTTATGTCATCGATAGAACGACAATTACTATACTTATTACACTCACTATTATCAATCTAACTCATATTATTAACCATATTATGCAGATATGACCGATAGAACGACAATTACTACACTTATTACTCTTATTATTATCAATCTAACTCATATTGTTAGAAATATTATGATTATATGATTGATAGAACGACAATTACTATACATATTACTCTTATTGTTATCAGTCTAACTCATATTATTAGCCATATTATGCTTATATGATCGATAGAACGACAAGTACTATACTTATTACTCCTATCATTATCAATCTAACTCATATAATTAGGCATATTATGCTTATATGACCCATAGAACGACAATTACTATACTTATTACTCTTATTATTATCAATTTAACTCTTATTATTAGTCATGTTATGCTTATATGACCGATAGAACGACGATTACTATACTTATTACTCTTATTATTATCAATCTAACTCATATTATTAGTCATATTATGCTTATATGACCGATAGAACGACAATTACTATACTTATTACTCTTATTATTATCAATCTAACTCATTTTATTAGCCATATTATGCTTTTATGATCGATAGAACGACAATTACTATACTTATTACTCTTATTATTATCAATCTAACTCATATTATTAGCCATATTATGCATATATGATCGGTAGAACGACAATTACTACACTTATTACACTCACTATTATCAATCTAACTCATATTGTTAGCCATATTATGCTTATATGATCGATAGAACGACAATTACTATACTTATAACACTCACTATTATCATTCTAACTCATGTTATTAACCATATTATGCAGATATGATCGATAGAACGACAATTACTATACTTATTATTCTTATTATTATCAATCTAACTCATATTATTAGTCATATTATGCTTATATGACCGATAGACCGACAATTACTATACTTATTACTCTTATTATTATCAATCTAACTCATATTATTAGCCATATTATGCATATATGATCGATTGAACGACAATTACTATACTTATTACTCTTATTATTATTAATCTAACTCATATTATTAGCCATATTATGCTTATATGATCGATAGTACGACAATTACTATACTCATTCTTCTTATCATTATCAATCTAACTCATATTATTAGCCATATTATGCTTATATGCTCAATAGAACGACAATTACTGAACTTATTACACTCACTATTATCAATCTAACTCATATTATTAGCCATATTATGCTTATATGATCGATAGAACGACTCTTACTATACTTATTACTCTTATTATTATTAATCTAACTCATATTAATAGCCATATTATGCTTATATGATCGATAGTACGACAATTACTATACTCATTCTTCTTATCATTATCAATCTAACTCATATTATTAGCCATATTATGCTTATATGCTCAATAGAACGACAATTACTGAACTTATTACACTCACTATTATCAAACTAACTCATATTATTAGTCATATTATGCTTATATGACCGATAGAACGACAATTACTATACTTATTACTCTTATTATTATCAATCTAACTCATTTTATTAGCCATATTATGCTTTTATGATCGATAGAACGACAATTACTATACTTATTACTCTTATTATTATCAATCTAACTCATATTATTAGCCATATTATGCATATATGATCGGTAGAACGACAATTACTACACTTATTACACTCACTATTATCAATCTAACTCATATTGTTAGCCATATTATGCTTATATGATCGATAGAACGACAATTACTATACTTATAACACTCACTATTATCATTCTAACTCATGTTATTAACCATATTATGCAGATATGATCGATAGAACGACAATTACTATACTTATTATTCTTATTATTATCAATCTAACTCATATTATTAGTCATATTATGCTTATATGACCGATAGACCGACAATTACTATACTTATTACTCTTATTATTATCAATCTAACTCATATTATTAGCCATATTATGCATATATGATCGATAGAACGACAATTACTATACTTATTACTCTTATTATTATTAATCTAACTCATATTATTAGCCATATTATGCTTATATGATCGATAGTACGACAATTACTATACTCATTCTTCTTATCATTATCAATCTAACTCATATTATTAGCCATATTATGCTTATATGCTCAATAGAACGACAATTACTGAACTTATTACACTCACTATTATCAATCTAACTCATATTATTAGCCATATTATGCTTATATGATCGATAGAACGACACTTACTATACTTATTACTCTTATTATTATTAATCTAACTCATATTAATAGCCATATTATGCTTATATGATCGATAGTACGACAATTACTATACTCATTCTTCTTATCATTATCAATCTAACTCATATTATTAGCCATATTATGCTTATATGCTCAATAGAACGACAATTACTGAACTTATTACACTCACTATTATCAAACTAACTTATATTATTAGCCATATTATGCTTATATGGCCGATAGTACGACAATTACTGTACTCATTACTCTTATTATTATCAATCTAACTCATATTATTAGCGATATTATGCTTATATCATCTATAGAACGACAATTACTATACTTATTACACTCACTATTATCAATCTAACTCATATTATTAACCATATTATGCAGATATGACCGATAGAACGACAATTACTGTACTTATTACTCTTATTATTATCAATCTAACTCATATTATTAGACATACTATGCTTATATGATCGATATAACGACAATTACTGTACTTATTACTCTTATTATTATCAATCTAGCTCATATTATTAGCCACATTATGCTTATATCATCGATAGAACGACAATTACTATACTTATTACTCTTATTATTATCAATCTAACTCGTATTATTAGCCATATTATGCTTATATGATCGATAGTACGACAATTACTATACTCATTACTCTTATTATTATCAATGTAACTCATATTATTAGCCATATTATGCTTATATCATCGATAGAACGACAATTACTATACTTATTACTCTTATTATTATCAATCTAGCTCATATTATTAGCCACATTATGCTTATGTCATCGATAGAACGACAATTACTATACTTATTACACTCACTATTATCAATCTAACTCATATTATTAACCATATTATGCAGATATGACCGATAGAACGACAATTACTACACTTATTACTCTTATTATTATCAATCTAACTCATATTGTTAGAAATATTATGATTATATGATTGATAGAACGACAATTACTATACATATTACTCTTATTGTTATCAGTCTAACTCATATTATTAGCCATATTATGCTTATATGATCGATAGAACGACAAGTACTATACTTATTACTCCTATCATTATCAATCTAACTCATATAATTAGGCATATTATGCTTATATGACCCATAGAACGACAATTACTATACTTATTACTCTTATTATTATCAATTTAACTCTTATTATTAGTCATGTTATGCTTATATGACCGATAGAACGACGATTACTATACTTATTACTCTTATTATTATCAATCTAACTCATATTATTAGTCATATTATGCTTATATGACCGATAGAACGACAATTACTATACTTATTACTCTTATTATTATCAATCTAACTCATTTTATTAGCCATATTATGCTTTTATGATCGATAGAACGACAATTACTATACTTATTACTCTTATTATTATCAATCTAACTCATATTATTAGCCATATTATGCATATATGATCGGTAGAACGACAATTACTACACTTATTACACTCACTATTATCAATCTAACTCATATTGTTAGCCATATTATGCTTATATGATCGATAGAACGACAATTACTATACTTATAACACTCACTATTATCATTCTAACTCATGTTATTAACCATATTATGCAGATATGATCGATAGAACGACAATTACTATACTTATTATTCTTATTATTATCAATCTAACTCATATTATTAGTCATATTATGCTTATATGACCGATAGACCGACAATTACTATACTTATTACTCTTATTATTATCAATCTAACTCATATTATTAGCCATATTATGCATATATGATCGATTGAACGACAATTACTATACTTATTACTCTTATTATTATTAATCTAACTCATATTATTAGCCATATTATGCTTATATGATCGATAGTACGACAATTACTATACTCATTCTTCTTATCATTATCAATCTAACTCATATTATTAGCCATATTATGCTTATATGCTCAATAGAACGACAATTACTGAACTTATTACACTCACTATTATCAATCTAACTCATATTATTAGCCATATTATGCTTATATGATCGATAGAACGACACTTACTATACTTATTACTCTTATTATTATTAATCTAACTCATATTAATAGCCATATTATGCTTATATGATCGATAGTACGACAATTACTATACTCATTCTTCTTATCATTATCAATCTAACTCATATTATTAGCCATATTATGCTTATATGCTCAATAGAACGACAATTACTGAACTTATTACACTCACTATTATCAAACTAACTCATATTATTAGTCATATTATGCTTATATGACCGATAGAACGACAATTACTATACTTATTACTCTTATTATTATCAATCTAACTCATTTTATTAGCCATATTATGCTTTTATGATCGATAGAACGACAATTACTATACTTATTACTCTTATTATTATCAATCTAACTCATATTATTAGCCATATTATGCATATATGATCGGTAGAACGACAATTACTACACTTATTACACTCACTATTATCAATCTAACTCATATTGTTAGCCATATTATGCTTATATGATCGATAGAACGACAATTACTATACTTATAACACTCACTATTATCATTCTAACTCATGTTATTAACCATATTATGCAGATATGATCGATAGAACGACAATTACCATACTTATTATTCTTATTATTATCAATCTAACTCATATTATTAGTCATATTATGCTTATATGACCGATAGACCGACAATTACTATACTTATTACTCTTATTATTATCAATCTAACTCATATTATTAGCCATATTATGCATATATGATCGATAGAACGACAATTACTATACTTATTACTCTTATTATTATCAATCTAACTCATATTATTAGCCATATTATGCATATATGATCGGTAGAACGACAATTACTACACTTATTACACTCACTATTATCAATCTAACTCATATTGTTAGCCATATTATGCTTATATGATCGATAGAACGACAATTACTATACTTATAACACTCACTATTATCATTCTAACTCATGTTATTAACCATATTATGCAGATATGATCGATAGAACGACAATTACTATACTTATTATTCTTATTATTATCAATCTAACTCATATTATTAGTCATATTATGCTTATATGACCGATAGACCGACAATTACTATACTTATTACTCTTATTATTATCAATCTAACTCATATTATTAGCCATATTATGCATATATGATCGATAGAACGACAATTACTATACTTATTACTCTTATTATTATCAATTTAACTCTTATTATTAGTCATGTTATGCTTATATGACCGATAGAACGACGATTACTATACTTATTACTCTTATTATTATCAATCTAACTCATATTATTAGTCATATTATGCTTATATGACCGATAGAACGACAATTACTATACTTATTACTCTTATTATTATCAATCTAACTCATTTTATTAGCCATATTATGCTTTTATGATCGATAGAACGACAATTACTATACTTATTACTCTTATTATTATCAATCTAACTCATATTATTAGCCATATTATGCATATATGATCGGTAGAACGACAATTACTACACTTATTACACTCACTATTATCAATCTAACTCATATTGTTAGCCATATTATGCTTATATGATCGATAGAACGACAATTACTATACTTATAACACTCACTATTATCATTCTAACTCATGTTATTAACCATATTATGCAGATATGATCGATAGAACGACAATTACTATACTTATTATTCTTATTATTATCAATCTAACTCATATTATTAGTCATATTATGCTTATATGACCGATAGACCGACAATTACTATACTTATTACTCTTATTATTATCAATCTAACTCATATTATTAGCCATATTATGCATATATGATCGATTGAACGACAATTACTATACTTATTACTCTTATTATTATTAATCTAACTCATATTATTAGCCATATTATGCTTATATGATCGATAGTACGACAATTACTATACTCATTCTTCTTATCATTATCAATCTAACTCATATTATTAGCCATATTATGCTTATATGCTCAATAGAACGACAATTACTGAACTTATTACACTCACTATTATCAATCTAACTCATATTATTAGCCATATTATGCTTATATGATCGATAGAACGACACTTACTATACTTATTACTCTTATTATTATTAATCTAACTCATATTAATAGCCATATTATGCTTATATGATCGATAGTACGACAATTACTATACTCATTCTTCTTATCATTATCAATCTAACTCATATTATTAGCCATATTATGCTTATATGCTCAATAGAACGACAATTACTGAACTTATTACACTCACTATTATCAAACTAACTCATATTATTAGTCATATTATGCTTATATGACCGATAGAACGACAATTACTATACTTATTACTCTTATTATTATCAATCTAACTCATTTTATTAGCCATATTATGCTTTTATGATCGATAGAACGACAATTACTATACTTATTACTCTTATTATTATCAATCTAACTCATATTATTAGCCATATTATGCATATATGATCGGTAGAACGACAATTACTACACTTATTACACTCACTATTATCAATCTAACTCATATTGTTAGCCATATTATGCTTATATGATCGATAGAACGACAATTACTATACTTATAACACTCACTATTATCATTCTAACTCATGTTATTAACCATATTATGCAGATATGATCGATAGAACGACAATTACCATACTTATTATTCTTATTATTATCAATCTAACTCATATTATTAGTCATATTATGCTTATATGACCGATAGACCGACAATTACTATACTTATTACTCTTATTATTATCAATCTAACTCATATTATTAGCCATATTATGCATATATGATCGATAGAACGACAATTACTATACTTATTACTCTTATTATTATTAATCTAACTCATATTATTAGCCATATTATGCTTATATGATCGATAGTACGACAATTACTATACTCATTCTTCTTATCATTATCAATCTAACTCATATTATTAGCCATATTATGCTTATATGCTCAATAGAACGACAATTACTGAACTTATTACACTCACTATTATCAATCTAACTCATATTATTAGCCATATTATGCTTATATGATCGATAGAACGACACTTACTATACTTATTACTCTTATTATTATTAATCTAACTCATATTAATAGCCATATTATGCTTATATGATCGATAGTACGACAATTACTATACTCATTCTTCTTATCATTATCAATCTAACTCATATTATTAGCCATATTATGCTTATATGCTCAATAGAACGACAATTACTGAACTTATTACACTCACTATTATCAAACTAACTTATATTATTAGCCATATTATGCTTATATGGCCGATAGTACGACAATTACTGTACTCATTACTCTTATTATTATTCAATCTAACTCATATTATTAGCGATATTATGCTTATATCATCTATAGAACGACAATTACTATACTTATTACACTCACTATTATCAATCTAACTCATATTATTAACCATATTATGCAGATATGACCGATAGAACGACAATTACTGTACTTATTACTCTTATTATTATCAATCTAACTCATATTATTAGACATACTATGCTTATATGATCGATATAACGACAATTACTGTACTTATTACTCTTATTATTATCAATCTAGCTCATACTATTAGCCACATTATGCTTATATCATCGATAGAACGACAATTACTATACTTATTACTCTTATTATTATCAATCTAACTCGTATTATTAGCCATATTATGCTTATATGATCGATAGTACGACAATTACTATACTCATTACTCTTATTATTATCAATGTAACTCATATTATTAGCCATATTATGCTTATATCATTGATAGAACGACAATTACTATACT